>NC_091564.1:36824667-36829006 GCF_042767895.1 Penaeus vannamei | reverse complement strand
TAGGGCTGTTTGCTTCTTCCTTTTCTTTTTCTCTCTCTACTCGTCTGTTTCCTATCTCTTTTATATCTGCCCCTCTCTTCCTTTCTTTGCCTTTCTCTCCACATCTTTCCCTCTCTACGTGCATCTGCTTCTCTCTCTCTCTCCTCCCCTTTACTCTCTTTCTCCCTACATCCCTCTCCCTCCCTTCCCCTCGTAAACTCTTCCCCAAATCTCCCCTCTTCCACCCACCATGAATCTGTCTGTTCGTAAGGGTCCCCTCATAGCCCCGCCCCCCGCCCCCCCCCTCTCCGTCGGCGCTTCTGTTGGGGGTTCCCCGGATCAGCTGATGAAATATGCTTGTCACAGTCTGCTTGCATATTTTATACTTTATACTATATGTATCCTTCTCTCCTTTAAGGGGCTTAAAGATTTCATTTATTTATTCATTTGTTTGTTTATTCATTTATCTATTTTGGTATAGTTTATTTTGGTTGTTTGATTGTTCATTTCGATTTTTTTTTTTGGGGGGGGGAGTGTGTTTACTAATTTGTTTGTTTCTTTGTCCGTTTGGCTTGATTTGCTTGCTTTGCTGTGCGTTGATTTCGACATGTTCATTTCATCGTCCTTAGTTTACTAATGAATTATAGTTGACTGATTTGTTAATTACGCCCATTTACGAAAGCTAGGTTCTCAGTAATATATTTTGTTCTAAGGACTAAGAATATCAAGTTCATATATGTATATATATATATATATATATATATATATATATATATATATATATATATGTATATATATATATATAAATAAATATATATATATATAAATATATATAAATATATATATATATATATATATATATATATATATATATATATATATATATATATATATATATATATATATATATTATATATCCATATTATCAACAGCAATCTAGCGTCTTTATTCCTCCTAACCTGGTTTCCTTTAAACTTCTAGTGCATAGCAAATCATTATTCTATTTTTAGCAAGAAAGGAATATCTACAATAGCCTATAATTAGCATACTGGGATTAAGTAAATGTGGCCTTGTGAGATCTCAGTAAGAAGGAGTGTCCGAAACCAATGGAAGGCGACTTCGGTTTAATCTTTTTTTTCAATCTGCATTCGTTTTATATTTTGTTCTGTTCTTCTATTTGTATTTCATTTTCTCTGATTTCAACCTTTGAGGATATTATGTTTGTGTTTTCGTCTTTTATCTCTTTAACCTTTCATTCTTCATCTTTTCTAAAAATAAACTTATCTCCTGTTATTCCTTCCACTCATACCTTCAACCCCCTCACTCCCCCACCTCCCTACCGCCCACCCAAATACCACAACTAATACCACATCTACCACACAAGCTTTTCTTTCTTTCTATTCTTCCTTTCTTCCTTCCTTCCTTCCTTCCTTCCTTACTCCCATAGTCCCCCCCTTCCATCCCCACCCCCACCCCCCACCGAGCCCCACCACACACTAACACAATAGCGAATCCGTAACGTCATTACCGTCACTCATACCGCAACCACATAATATGCAAATTTTAACACACGGCCCCATCACAGTCCAAATAGCTAAATTTTCTATCACTCGTGCCACCAAAACACCGACCACAACTATCGCTACTTTAAAGACCATATCTGACTACCTTTCTCTCAATTTGCAGCCGTAACCGTGAAGAACACTATCAACTACCATTGGAAGTCCACCCACTACACATTCATAACAGCCAAAAAACAAACTACCACAACCACCACAAAAAAGCTACCGCAACCAACATAACCAAAACAACAACGACAAAACTACCACAACCCCCCCCAAAAAAAAAAAAACAAAAAACTACCACAACCACCACGACCCCCAAAAAAATCTACCACAACCCCCTCAAAAAAGAAAAAGAAAAAAAATACCACACCTACCACCACATCTAACACCCAACCTCTCAAACACCCACCACCCTCTCAGACCCCAACCACAACTACCACACCACCAAGACAAAGCATCCACCGCAGCTGTCACAATAATGCCGCAAGCAAACCCGCAGCTTACACCACAGCGCGTAATGAGGTCTGTGGCGGTTGCGGAAGACGACGATATTGGTCTTCGAATATTTTATTGGCTGTAAATGGAAATTTATTGCGTAATGGCCGAGTCCCCCCTTCGCCCGTTTTCTTTTACGCTTTTTTTGTATTTGTGACTTATTTTGCTTTGGGAGGATACTTTTGGGGTTTGTTTTGTTTTGTTTACTGATTATTTTCTTTTATTATTATCATTCTTTATTTGTAAAGGGTTATAAAAGAGGGTTATTAAAAGAGGAGTAAAATCACTACTTGGTAACTTTTGCTGTTTCCTCCGAGATTCTTCTTCGTTTCGGGTTTTGCTCTATTTCTCTTTTCTTTTCTCCTCCTAGTTCGCTTCTCTCTTCTCTTCTCTATTCTCGTTTCACTCTTAATCTTTTCTTTTCTCCCCTTTCCTCGTTTCTGTTCTCTTCTCGCCCCATACGTTCATTTCTATATTTTTCCTCTTCCGCATATTCAAAACAAACTTCTTTACTCCCACCTCTGAGCCTCAACGAGAGCACAGCAAATGTTTATCACACTTTACAAAATCTGGTCACAAGAGGACAGGAAAAAAAAGGGTGAGAAAACAACCGTATCCCACCTTTCTAACCCTTACGCCATCCTGCCATAAGGGCGAGATTTTTTATCTACCCCACACAAGCCGACTCGAAACAAGGGGTCTTTATGGTTCTCAGGTTCAGGGGTCGTAAGGGTCATTTTTCCATACGTTTACGAGGTGGATTCAACCCTCGAGTAAATCCTGCTCGTCGGCCCTAGAAAATCGCGATAAAGGAGGAGAGAGAAAACAATGATAAATATGGGGAAATGAGGAGAGACAAAGAATAAGCTACAGCGAAAGGAGGAGGAAGAGAAACTAGAAAATAGAGTGGATCGAAGGGCAGACTAAGAGAAATAGGAATTAAGGGGAATTGAAAATAAAAATGAGAAAGGGGAACAGGGGAAAGGAGAAAGATGGAGATGGTAAGAGAAGTGAGAAAGGAAAAACAAGCAAGAAGAGAGAAAGGAGAATAACAGAACGTCAGAAAGGAGGAAGAAAAGAGAAAGAAAAAGGACAAAAAGACAGAAAGGGGGACATGTTGAAGAGAGAAAGAGAAATAAAGAAGGAAGAGGAGAAATGAGAGAGAAAGGACGGAGGAAAGTAAATCTAAGAGTATAAAAACAGTAGAAAAAAGAAAAGAAAAGAAAAACGAAAAACAATAGAAAATGAAAAAGAAAGAAAAGGAAAAGAATAGAAAAGAAAAAAGAATAGAAAAGAATAACAGAAGAGAAATAAGAAAAGAAAAGAAAAGAAAAGGAAAAGAACAGAAAAGACAAAAAAAAAAAAAAAAAAAAAATGCCGAAATGCATATGATCCAATTAATTCCAGATTCATAACCACATCAGCCGCTTCCGTTAGGCTCGTATCCGTTAGAAAGAGGGTTATAAAAAGGCCTTGATAGATATTGCCAGCGATAGACGCGGGGTTGACGACAGCAAATATAACCATTGCTTGCTGATATTCTGTTTTTTTTTTTCGTTTTTTTCTTTATCTTTTTTTTTTATTTGTCGTTTTTTCGTTCTTTTTCTTTCCTTATTTTCTTTTTGTTCTTCATTGTTTTCTTTTTCTTCTTTTTTCTTTTGTTTCTTTTCTTTTATGTTTCTCTTTTTATTTTGTTTCTTTTTTCTTTTTTTTCTTATCTTTTCTTTTCTTTTCTTTTCTTTTTCCTTTACCTCATTTTCTTTTCTTTTTTACATTATCGGAACTAATTGAGAAGTGAGAAAGGAAAAACAAGCAAGAAGAGAGAAAGGAGAATAACAGAACGTCAGAAAGGAGGAAGAAAAGAGAAAGAAAAAGGACAAAAAAGACAGAAAGAAGGAAGGACATGAAGAAGAGAGAAAGAGAAATAAAAAAGGAAGAGGAGAAAGGACGGAGGAAAGTAAATCTAAGAGCATAAACACAGTAAAAAAAGGAAAAAAAGAAAAACGAAAAACAGAATAGAAAATGAGAAAAAGAAAAGAAAAGGAAAAGAATAGAAAAGAAAAAAAGAATAGAAAAGAATAACAGAAGATAAATAAGAAAAGAAAAGGAAAAGAAAAGAAAGAATAATAGAAAAGAAAAGGAAAAGAACAGAAAAGACAAAAAAAAAAGAAAAAAAAAATTGCCGAAACGCATATGATCCAATTAATTCCAGATTCATCACCACATCAGCCGCTTCCGTTAGGCTCGTATCCGTTAGAAAGAGGGTTATAAAAAGGCCTTGATAGATATTGCCAGCGATA
>NC_091564.1:36809667-36817167 GCF_042767895.1 Penaeus vannamei | reverse complement strand
CACCACCTTCTCCCAACATCCCCACCACCTTTCCTCCAACACCACCCCACACCTTCTCCAACATCCCCACCACCTTCTCCAACACCCCCACCACCTCCACCACCAAAACCCCCACCTTCTCCAACAGCAACACCCCCACCTTTCTCCAACAGTTCCCACCTCCTCCAACAGCCCCACCACCTCCAACACACCCCGCCTTCTCCCAACAGTCCCACCACCTCCAACAGCCCCACCTTCTCCAACACCACCCCCACCTTCTCCAACACCAACCCCACCACCTCCAACCCCACCACCCCCACCTTCTCCAACACCAACCCCACCACCCCCACCAACACCCCCACCTTCTCCAACACCCCCACCACCTCCAAAAGCCCCACCTTCTCCAACACCAGCGCCATCTGGACGGCGGTCAGCGAGTGAGATCAGGCGCTTGCTCTAATTACCTGTGAGGAAATCTGAGGAAGCAGATTTCCTCATTAGAGCAGGACAGATTACCTGCTTCCTTCTCTGCTTAGTCGCTCACACATCCTTATACCTGTCTTATTTCTGCTTAATAGATTTTTCTTTTTCTTCTTTCTTTCTTTTTTTTCTTTTTGTTATCATTATTACTTTTTTGTGTTTGCGTTTTCATAAGGTTCTTTCCGATCTGTTTATCGGGTCTTTCTCGTGGGTTATCTTATCTTATGTGTTATCTCTATTCTTACTCTCTCTTTCGTTTCGTATTTTTTTTCTATCATATCTCTTACGTTTTGAGTTTTCTTCTTCTTCTTCTTCATTCTCACCATCTTCTTCTTCTTCCTCACATCTTCTTTCTTCTTCTTTTCCCTCCTCCTCCTCCTCCTCCTTCGCTTCTTCCTCTCTCTTTAAGTGTCTATTCATCACATTTCTCCTTCCTTTCGCTCACGAAGATGGTGAACAAGAAGAAAGAGAACCAAGGAGACAGCGAAGGAATATTAAACAATTTTGTCGTGATAATTAAGACAATTAATTCCCTCTTTTTTTCTCTTTTTTTATTTCTCTCTTTCTTTATCTATTTATCAATTCCCACGTGACTCATATCGAGGAGATGAGGTCACCGAAGCACCGGGGTATTGGCGAAGGCTGTGGGTATGTTGGGGTTTGTCTGTGTTTGTCTGATTAGAGGTCTATGTTGGTGGTTGTTCCTCGTGTTTTGTTTGGTATGTTGGTGTTGGTGTTGGTGTTTTTTGTTGGGTATATTGTTGTGGATTTTATTTGGAATGTTGGCGTTGCTTTTTGTTTGGTATGTTGGTACTGCTTTTTTTATATGTTGGTGTAGATTTTGTTAGGTATGTTGGTGTTGGTGTTTTTTGTTGGGTATGTTGGTGTTGTTTTTGTTTGGTGTGTTGGTGTTGTCTCTCAGTCAGTTTTTCTTGTCTATGTTGGTGATGAGGTCTATCCCTCTCGTCTTTTATTTGGTATGTTGGGTGTTTGTCTGTATCTGATTATATACCTATGTTGGTGATAATCCTCTTTCTTCGTATGTTGTCGCTTACTGTTTGTAACTAATCATAAATTCATGTTGATGGTTTCTCCTCGTCGCTTCGTCTCTGTCAGCTGATGTGATTTGTCTATGTCAGCTTGCTAATTTAAGTTCATTTCCTCTATGTTTTTTTCCTATCTGTGTATGTTGTCACCAGTTTACATCTGATTTTTAATTCATGTTGCTGATTTCGCTTCCTTTTCCCGCATGTGTTATGCTGTCGTCCGTTATCTGTCTGTATCAGATTATCAAATTATGCTGCTGATTTCCGATCTTCTTTCCACATGTGCTATGCTGTCATCCGTTTTCTGTCTATATCAGATTATGTGTTATGTTGTCGTCCGTTATCTGTCTGTATCAGATTATCAAATTATGCTGCTGATGATTTCCCCTCCTCTTTCCACATGTGTTATGCTGTCATCCGTTTTTTGTCTATATCAGATTATGTGTTATGTTGTCGTCCGTTATCTGTCAGATTATCAAATTATGCTGTTGATTTCCCCTCCTCTTTCCACATGTGTTATGCTGTCATCCGTTTTCTGTCTATATCAGATTATGTGTTATGTTGTCGTCCGTTATCTGTCAGATTATCAAATTATGCTACTGATTTCCCCTCCTCTTTCCCCGTGTGTTATGTTGTCATCCGTTTTCTGTCTATCTCAGATTATGTGTTATGCTGTCGTCCGTTATCTGCCTGTATCAGATTATCAAATTATGCTGATTTCCCCTCCTCTTTCCACATGTGCTATGCTGTCATCCGTTTTCTGTCTATATCAGATTATGTGTTATGTTGTCGTCCGTTATCTGTCTGTATCAGATTATCAAATTATGCTGCTGATGATTTCCCCTCCTCTTTCCACATGTGTTATGCTGTCATCCGTTTTCTGTCTTTATCCGATAATCTATGTTGCTGGTTTTCCGATTTTCCCCGTCTATGTTGCGGGTGGGATGGCTTGCGAAATTCACAGGGGAGGGGAAGGGGCCTGAGGGAATCCGCGAAATTGTTTTGATAGACTTTCATAGAGCGAAGGAGTTTTGTTTGATCTGTTGAGCTATAGGCACTCTGGGTGAATAACAAAAAAAATATATAAAACGTTATTGTCTTTTGTTGTTCTATTCTTCACTCCCTTCCCCAATTTTCTGCCTATATATGTGCACTCACTCACACACACACACACACACACACACACACACACACACACACACACACACACACACACACACACACACACACACACACACACACACACACACACACACACACACCTGATCTCTGTCTTCTACTGTTCTGTTTTATCATTATCATTATTATTTTCTCTTATCCTCCCTTCAAATAGCCTACATGTCAACCAAGCATTAAATCGCGTAACTAATTCATGTTTTAAGAAGAAAATGAAGAAATCAACAACAAAAACAACAACGACGACGAAAAGAACAACAAATAACATAGGCCTATATTACAACCAAACCTAAAAATACGTAACTAATTCATATTTTAAGAAAACAAAAGAGAGAGCTTACTGTACACACGCTCTGACAGTGACACTCGACGCACCTGCAAAAGAGAGAGAGAGAAAATGTCAATTATACTTCCGGTTCATCAAAAATGGCATTTAATTACAGATTACATTAAAAAGCGAGGTAAACATTGATGATGAGGGGGGTAAAAATCGTAATTTTGAGAGAGAGAGAGAGAGAGAGAGAGAGAGAGAGAGAGAGAGAGAGAGAGAGTGGGAGTGGGAGTGGGAGTGAGAGTGAGAGTGAGAGTGAGAGTGGGAGAGTGAGAGTGAGAGTGAGAGAGAGAGAGAGAGAAGAGTGAGAGAGAGAGAGAAGAGTGAGAGAGAGAGAGAGAGAAAAGGAGAGAGAGAAGGAGGGAGTAAGAAAGGGAAAGAGGGGGAGAGGGGAGATAGATAGACAGATAAATAGATAGATACATAGATAGAGAAAAAAGAAAACGAATCAAAAGACTAAAAAAGAACAAACAAAAAAGATAGAAAAAAGGACAAATAACCACACACCAAAAAAAAAAAAAAACATGAGTACAGACAAAAAAAATCCCGATGCCTCATTCACCCCCCCCCCCCCCGTCACCGCACACTTAGATCTGTAATAAAAAACACGAGAAACGACGGAAATAAAACACACACCACGTGGAGAGGGGAGGAAACGTGAGGGAAGAGAGGGGAGGAGAGGGGAGGGTGTATGGAGGGGAAGGAGAGAGGAGGAAAAGTGGAGAGGGTGAGAAGAGAGAGGAGGAGAAGTGGGGAAGAGGAGGAGGGGAGGAAAGTTGGGAGGAGGAAAGAGAGGGGGTGGGAGTATGGAGGGGAAGGAGAGAGGAGGAAAAGGGGTAGGAAGGGTGAGAAAGAGAGAGGAGGAGAAGTGGGGGAAGAGGAGGAGAGGAGGAAGAGTTGGGAGGGGGAGGAGAAGGGAGGGAGTATGGAGGAAGGGAGGAGAGAGAGGAAAAGTGGGGGAAGAGTGAGGACAGCAGAGGTGAAAACAGAAAGGGGAAGAAAAGGGAGGAAAAATGAAGAAGGAAAGGAGAGTAGGAAAAGTGAAGAAGATGAGAAGAGAAATTAGAGAAGGAAAAGTAGACGGGAAGAGGGAAGTTAGGAGAGGAAAGCAGAGAAAAGGGGGCGGGGCTAGACGGGAATATCATCACACCCAGCAGCCAATCACAAGACGCGGCTGTCAATACGGTTCACCAATCAGATCACACCAATCAAGAGCCTCGAATTCCCCCCCCCCTCCCCCCCTTGTAATCATAGTAGACAAGGGTGGGGGAGGAGGGAAGGGAGGAGAGGAGGTATTACAGTTCATGGGGAAGGGAAGAGGGGGAGGGGAGAGGGCGATGTGGGAGGCAGAAAGGGTGGGTTATAGGGAAGGGGAGAGGGAGGGAGGAGAGAGGGGAGTGAGCGGGAGGTATTACAGTTCATGGGGGAAGGGGGGGGGGGGGGGGGGGAGTAGAGGGGAGAAGGGGAGGTGTTACGGGTTATAGGGAAGGGGAAAGGGAGGGAGGAGAGATTGGGGGGAGGGGGAGGCGTTACGGGTTATGGGGAAGGGAAGAGGTAATAGGAGCAGGGGGGGGGGGGGTTGAGGGAGGGAATGCTATAATTCTTCAATCACTATGTATGAGTTCTGTTGCTCGGGTTCATCAACCGTTTCGTATAATGAAGCTGCTTCGCTATACGGTTTAGGGAGTTTTGATTTTAATTGATATTCATGTCTGTCTGTCTGTTTGGTTGTTTGTTTGTTTGTCTGTCTGTTTGTTTGTCTGTTTGTCTGTCTGTCTGTCTGTTTGTCTGTCTGTGAGTCTGTGGGTCTGCCTGTCTCTCTTGGCGTCTGTGTACACATCTACCTATCAGGCTTTTTATCGTTTATACAAACACACACACACACACAAAGTAAACACACACACGCACGCACACACACACAATGTAAACACACACACACACACACGCACACACACACACACACACGCACACATACACACACGCAAACACAAACAAACAAACAACCACAAACAAAAACACATATAAACACAAACAAAATCATAGACACAAACAAACACGCACACAACCTACACACCCCTTCCAACCCTCATACTCACCCACCCCCACCCTCGCACCGCCACGCACGCACGCACACACACACACACACACACACACACGCACACACACACACGCACACACACACACACACAAACACAAACAAACAAAAGCACACACAAACAAACAAAAACACATACACATAAACAAATACGCACACAATCTCCCCACCCTCGCACCGCCACGCACACCACGCACACACGCACATACACACACGCACACACAGACGTCCAGGCGACACTCGATCAATGAAGAATATTGATCTTGTATGAACACAGGTTCTTGTAAGCAGCGACGGAGACATACAGGCATCTCTCTCGTCTTTTCGCTACGTCTCTTTCCATTTCTCGTTCTTCTTCTGTTATTCGCTTAGTTTTTTTCTTTCTTTCATTCGTGTTCTTTCTTCTCTTTTTTTTCTTGTGGTTTTGTCTGTCTTTTTTTTTTTGTATTTGTCTTGTCTTGTTTAGTTTTTTGATCTTGTTTTTTCGTTTTCATTTTTCTTCTGTTTTTTGTTTGGTCTTCTCTCTTCCTTGGTTTATTCTATTTTCTCTATTCTCCTTGTTATTTACTTATGTTTTTTCTCTCTTTTGTGTTTTCATTTTTCCTATTATAATTATTTTAGCATTTTCTTCTATCTCTATTTACAGAGTTGTCTTCTTTTACAAGCTACTTCCCTTTCTTCTATTCGTTCCTTTCTATTTCTCTTCGTCTTGATTTCTCACTTTATTTCATTTTTTTTCTGTTATTATTTATTTTTTTCCCCTTCGTCGCCTCTTCCCTTTCCGTTCCTCTTCTCTTCCTCTTTCTCGCCTTATTTCCCATTCCCCTATCCTCCTTTATTCCTATCCCTCCGCTTCCACGCCGTTATTTCTCCTATACTCTTTTTCACACCTTTCTCTACTCTCCTTTTCTTACCCCTATTCTATCCCCTGTACCTATTCTCTCCCCAAAGTTTTCTTTAGTCTATCCTCTTCTCCCTTCTCTCCTTCCCTTCCCCTTTCCTTTAAATCCATCCTTCTTCCCTTCTTCCTCCTCCCTTTTTCCTCTCCTCCTCTTCCCGTCCCTTTCCATTCTCTCCCCCTTTCCTCTCCTCCTCCTTCTATTCCCCTTCCTTGTCTTCTTCCTAATCCCCTTGATTCTCTTCCTCCTATTCCTCTTCCATCTCTTCTTCCTATTCCCCTTCCTTCTCTTCTTCCTATTCCCCTTCCTTCTCTTCTTCCTATTCCCCTTCCTTCTCTTATTCCTATTCCCCTTCCTTCTCTTCTTCCTATTCCCCTTCCTTCTCTTCTTCCAAACTTCTCCCCTCCTGTCTCCTTTCCATCCTCCCTTTCCTTTCTCCTTTCTTCCCTTCCCACTCATAACCCTTCCCCTTTCTTCCCTTCTCTTCCTCTAACCCTTCATCCCTTCCCCTTCCCTTCCTTTCCCTTTCTCCAACCCTTTCCTTCCCTCCCATCCTTTCCTTCCCCTTCCCTTCCCTCCCATCCTTTCCCTTCCTTCCCTCCCTCCTTTCCCCTCCCCTTCCCTTTCTCCCCCTCTTCCCCTCCCCTTCCCTTTCTGCCCTCTCCTCCTCCCCTTCCCTTTCTCCCCCTCTTCTCCCCTCTCCTCCCTTCTCCCCTTCCGTTCATCACATACAATCTACTATTCATCATCCCGGCACGAGACCAGTATTGGAATGTCAGTTCGTATTGGACTTTTTTCTTTTTCTTTTTTTTGAGTTGATTTGGAAATGCGATGTTTCTTTTTTTTCTTCCCTCTTTCTTCGTGTTTTTTCTGTCTCTGTCTCTGTATCACTCTCTGTCTCTGTCTTTCTTTTTTTCTTTCTTCCTTTCTTTCTTTCTCTCTCTCTCCCTCTCTCCCTTTTTTTAAAGGTGGGTAGATTAAAAATTCGATAAGCCGTCAGTAGAATCTTCTTCCCTCTCCTCCTCACCTCTTCTTCCTCTTTTTCTTCTTTCACTTCCTCCTCCACCTCTCCTCCCCCACCTGTTCTCCTCCTCCACCTCCTCCTACCTATTCCTCCCCCCACCTCCTCTACTTCCCCTCTCCCCACCTCCACCTCCTCCTCCTCCACCCTCCTCCTCCTCCTCCTCCTCCTCCTTCTCCTCCTCCTCCTCCTCCTCCTCCTCCTCCTCCTCCTCCCCCACCTCCATCTCCTCCACCTCCTCCACCTCCTCCTCCTTTCCCTTCCCAATACCCACTTCCTCTCACATTTCACAGTCGCGTCATACATCCATCCCCTCATCTTCCTCATCCCAAAACGTTTATCTCATCGCGGTTCTCTCATGCAACCTGTCACAGCAACTTTGCAACATCCGTCACGGCGGGAAACGGATTCGGACGCAGTAGCAGGAACAGCGGCAGACAGCGCCATCTGTTGCCGATTTTTTTCCTTAGGGG
>NC_091564.1:36794667-36799667 GCF_042767895.1 Penaeus vannamei | reverse complement strand
TCTGTTTTATCATTATCATTATCATCATCATTCTATTCTCCCTTCCTCCCTCTCGACGCTCCTTCCTCTTTTCCTTAGCTCTCCCTCCTCACCTCCTTTTCCTCGTTTATCTCTTCCTCCTTCCGTCTCTCTTTTTACCCCCCCCCCCCCCATCATCCGGGTACCAAAATGCACCCAAAATACCAGAAAATATTCCAGTTCCAGAAGAGCCATTTGGGTAATAAACTGCCCGTGTTCAATGGACAACGAAAGGGAAAATGAAAAAAAAGGAGAGAGAGAGAGAGAGAGAGAGAGAGAGAGAGAGAGAGAGAGAGAGAGAGAGAGAGAGAGAGAGAGAGAGAGAGAGAGAGAGAGAGAGATGGAAGGGAGAAAGGGAGAAGAAGAGAGAGAGAGAGAGAGAGAGAGAGAGAGAGAGAGAGAGAGAGAGAGAGAGAGAGAGAGAGAGAGAGAGAGAGAGAGAGAGAGAGAGAGAGAGAGAGAGAGATGCAAGGAGAAAGGGAAAGAAGAGAGAAGAGAGAGAGAGAGAGAGAGAGAGAGAGAGAGAGAGAGAGAGAGAGAGAGAGAGAGAGAGAGAGAGAGAGAGAGAGAGAGAGATGGAAGGGAGAGAGGGAGAGGGAGAGGGAGAGAAAGAGAAAGATGGAGAGAGAGGAAGAGAGGTAGGGGGAGGAAGAGAGAGGGAGAGGGAGGGAGGAGGAGAAGGAGGGAGGGAAGGAAGGAGAGGGAGAGGGAGAGGGTGAGAGATAGAGAGAGAGAATGATGATGATGATAATGACATGATACTGAAAATCACAATGACGACGACAATACAATAATGGAAATAAATGGAAAAGGGGAAGAAAGGGAAAATAGGAGGAATCGCAATAATTTACGAGAACGAGAAACGGATCGGAAGAGGAAATAAAGAGAAAATAATAAGTGATTTGTGAGACAGCGGAAGAGGAGAGAGATAATACACGAGTATTTCTGCGTTTATGTGTCTTGAGGGGGGGTGAGGAGGAAGGAAGAATGGGGTGAGGAGGAGGAAGGAAGAATGGGGAGAAGGGAAGGGGAAGGGAAAAGGGAGGAAGGGGAAATGCGGAAGGGGGGTAGATAAGGGGAAGGGGAGAAGGAAGGAAGACTGGAAGAAGGAGGAAGGGCGAAAGGAGAGGGAAGAAGGGGGGAAGTGCTGGAGACTGAAGAAGGTGGAAGGGGAGAAAGGAAAGGGGAAGGGGAGAAGGAGGAAGGGAAGATCAAAGAAGGAGGAAGGGAGAAAGGAGAGGGGATGGGGAGAAGGAGGAAGGAAGGAAGACAGAAGAGAAGGAGGAAGGGAGAAAGGAGAAGGAGAGGTGGAGGAAGAGGAAGGATTAAGGGGAAAGGGATGAGGGAGGAGGGAGGAGGAGGAGGAAAGGAAAAGAGGACTAGAGGGAAAAGAGAAGAGAAAGGAGAGAAAGGAGGGAATGAGAAGGAAAGGGAAGGCAGAAAAATACCCTCTCTCAAACAAGCTTTAAAAAGGGAAAAAAGACGAAAGGCTAATTAAAAGACAGCAAAAAATACATATATATTTCAGTTAAAAAGACCTAAAAAAAGAAAAAAAAAACACGTAAAAAAGAAAAAAAGTAAAAACAAAGTGACAAAATAAACATATTTTTTATTAAAAAGACCTAAAAAGAAGAAAAAAAGTAAAAAAAAAAGTACCAAACCCACATGATAAACGAGCCAAGAAGCAGTTCAACCCAGACCCCGTTTAGTCTCGCATTACACCGAAACGAAACGTCGAAAGCTCAAATAATTAAAGAAAAATTCCACAGACACATTTCCTCGCCTCGCTGTCACTTCGAAGAGACCTTAAAACACCCACGAGAAAGCTCCTGGAAACGCCCACACGCCCATTAAGGGGTTATTAGGAAGTGCGACCAGTGACAGGTCTTTAGTACGTACGCCCATGCAGAGATATTCATTTCGTACGCCCATTCACAGGTCTTTGGTACGTACGCCCATCTAGAGATATTCATTACGTACGCCCATTAACAGGTCTTTAGTACGTACGCCCATGCAGAGATATTCATTACGTGCGCCCATTCACAGGTCTTTGGTACAGACGCCCATCTAGAGATTTTCATTACGTACGCCCATTCACAGGTCTTTGGTACAGACGCCCATTTACAAGTTCTGTAGTACATACGCCCATTCAGAGATCTTCATTACGTACGCCCATTCACTGTAGCAGATACACATATTCAAGAGATCTTTAAAAAAAATAAATAAATAAACATTCATAAATATTTAGTACATAAGCCCATTCACAGGTCTTTAGTCTATAAGCCCATTCGGAGTTTTATTAATACATAGTCTTTCAGAGATCTTCTGTTAATACCTGTCAATATTTTATAATATTATTGTAAATTGAACTACTATCTATTTTATAATAATTACTGATATAGTAGTTATAGGTGGTAGTAGTAATAAAAATCCAGTTATAGCTAGTTAAGTAGTAAAGGTGAGGCTTGTAAATAATTACTAAAATAATAATAACAATAATAATAAGATTAATTTATATAGTAACAACAACAACAACAACAACAATAATAATAATAACAATAATAATAATAATAACAATAATAATATTAGCCTATTTAGTAATAATAACAATGATAATAATAATGATGATGATAATAATAATAATAATAATAATAAATAAATAAATAAAAAATAATAAACAAAATAAATAAACACCACCAGCAGTATTTACCAAAAACCAACAACACAAACAATAACAGCATTACAAAACAAGTTTACGGCGATAACAAAATCAGCGTAGTCAGTGACCACACATCAGCAACAAATATTTCACGTTTAACTGTTGACATCCTGTTTTTGACGTGACTAAACAGCCTTCTGTCTCGGGCGCTGTCACTGACATCAGGCGCGTCAGGAAGAGGGGTGGGAGGAGGGGAGGGAGTGAGGGGAGGGGGTGAATGTGGGAAAGGGGGAGAGAGGGGAGGGGAGAAATAGGGAATTGAGGAGGGACCTTGGAAAGGAGGAAGATGGGGGAGGGAGGAGGAGGAGGAGGAGGAAGGGAGAGGGAATGGGAGACATAGGGAACTGAGGGGAAGGGAGTGAGGAGATAGATCTGGGAAAGGGAGATAGGGGAAGGGATAAATGGAGAACTGAGGAGGGGAGGGGAGGGGCGAGGAGGGGGAGGAAGGATTGAGGGGAGGGCCAAGAGGGATGGGGACAGGAAATGATAGATAGGGAGAGACAGGAGAATATGAGGAAGGGAGAGAGGGAGGGATAGGGGGCAGGAAATGGAGGATAGGGAGAGACAGCGGAAGAGAAGAGAGAAATATAAATAGGGAAAAAAACGAACAGGAAGAAAGGAGAGAGAATGGATTAGAGATCAGAGACTAGATATTAAGTAGATCACAGGTGTAAGAGGAGGAGGAGGAGAGAGAGAAGAGAGAAGAGAGAGAAGAGGAGGAGGAGTGGAGGAGGAAAGAGAGGAGAGAGGAGGGGAAAAGGTGGAGGAGAGAGAGAAGGAGAGAGAGGAGGAGGAGGAGGAGGGAGAGAGAGGAGAGGGGAGGAGAGAGAAGAGAGAGAGAGGAGAGAGGAGAGAGAGAGAAGAGAGAGAGAGGGAGGAGGAGATGAGAGAAGGAGGATTAGGGAGGGGAGAGAGAGAAGAGAGAAGGAGGAGGAGGAAGAGGAAAGAGGGAGAAGAGAGAGAGAAAAAGAGAGAGGAGAGAAGGGAGAGAGAGAGAGAGGAGAGAGGAGGAGGGAGAAGGAAGAGAGAAGAGAGAAGAGAGAAGAGAGAGAGGAGAAGAGAGAGGAGAGAGGAGCGAGGGGGAGAGAAGGGATAGAGAGGAAAAGAGAGGGGGAGAGGGGAGAGGGGAGGCGTGTCACAAGTACGACACCGTTTACGTAACAAGACCCGTCACTCCCCTTGGCCACGGGTGTCGGTTACGCACTGTATGGGGGAGGGGAAGGGAAGGGAGGGGAAGGGCAGGAAGGGGAAGGGAGGAGAGGGAAGGGGAGGGGAGGGGAGGGAGGGGAGGGGAAGGGAGGAGAGGGAGGGGGATGGATAGTAGAGGGGAAGAGAGGGAGGGGAGGAGAGGGGAGGGGAGGGGGAGGGGAGGGAGGGGAAGGGAAGGGAGGGGAAGGGAGGGAGAGGGGAGGGGAGGGAGGAGAGGGGAGGGGAGGGGATAGTAGAGGGAAGGAGAGGAGAGGAGAGGAGAGGAGGAGGAGAGGAGAAGGGAAGGGAGGGGGAGGGGGAAGTTGAACGGATGACACGAATCGAGTGGACACGGGTGTGCAAGAGGAATCTTTGGGACAGGTGGGCGGAGAGGGATAGTGGGCGGAAGGATGGTGGGTGGTATGGGCAAGTGGGTAAAGGGGAAAGGTGGGCGGAGGTTGGCGGAAAGAAGGTGGTGGAGGGTAGGTGGAAGGGAGGGTAGGTGGGCGGAGGGAAGGTGTGTAGAGGGGGAAGAAGTCGGGCGAGGAGAGAGAGAGAGAGAGAGAGAGAGAATGAGAGAGAGTGAGAGAGAGTGAGAGAGAGTGAGAGAGAGAGAGAGAGAGAGAGAGAGAGAGAGAGAGAGAGAGAGAGAGAGGGAGAGGGAGAGGGAGGGAGAGAGGAGAGAGGGAGAGGGAGAGGGAGAGGGAGAGAGAGTGAGAGTGAGAGTGAGAGTGAGAGTGAGAGAGGGAGGGGAGAGAGAGAGAGAGAGAGAGAGAGAGAGAGAGAGAGAGAGAGAGAGAGAGAGAGAGAGAGAGAGAGAGAGAGAGAGAGAGAGAGAAAGAGTTATGTAGATAGACGGAGACAGAGACAAAGAGAGACAAACAGACACAGACAAAGACAGACAGAGACAAACAGACAAACAGACAGACAGACAGACAGACAGAGCGAGAGGCCAACGCACGCCCCAAGACAAAGCGAGCCAGCAGAGACAAAAGACGACCGAGGCACCCGAAGCCAAAGCCAAACACGAGGGACGCCGCGCCGGGTAAACACGCTTTCTGACTTGGCATAAATT
>NC_091564.1:36784667-36787167 GCF_042767895.1 Penaeus vannamei | reverse complement strand
AATAGCCGGCGTTCGTGGCTTACCGTTCTCGGATTCCTTCTCCTCTCCCCTCCTCCCTCCCCACATCCCGCCGGATTCACGCGGATACGGATCGTCGGCGTTCGTGGATGGCCTTTGGCGGATTCCCGTGACTAATCCTGTGCCTGGTTTATAGGATGGAGGAATCCCCCCCTCCCTCTCTCCCTCTCTCCCCCTCCCCCCTCTGCTGTCAGCCTTTACCCCTTGATTCCCTTTGGAGAAGCGACTCGACACGCCCTTTGCTCTCGAGAAATGGGGGCGTGGAAAGGGTGTTTATGTTGGTTATCATGATGATCTTTTCGATTATACGGTTTTCAAATATCGTGTTTATCTTATATTGTGTATTCTTAAAAGATCCATGTACTTCATTGTAGATCTTAAATAACCTTTTTTTTTTTGCTGTGGTCATCTTAAATTACTATTTTCCCTGTGATTATATATATATATATATATATATATATATATATATATATATATATATATATATATATATATATTCTTCTGCGCCAAAGGCATATTCTAGCTCAGAATCCCCCCCTCCCCCCCTGACGCGGTCTTCTCTAAACAAATGACCAACTTTTATCCTTTAGAATTATGTTTTTTTCTTTCTTTCTTTCACTTTCTTTTTTTCTTTTACATTCTTTCCTTTTCTTCGAGGACGGTTCCCGCCCCTCCTCCCCCTCCCCCCACCTACAACCCTCCCCATAGACCTTTCCCCAACCCCACCCAACCCCCCGCCCCATAGACCCCCCCCCAACCTCCGACGGCGCCACCTAACTTCCTTGCAACAGCACAGTTTCCACCTTTTGCAATATTTTTTCCTTCCAGATCTTTTTTTTTTTTATTTCTCCTTCTTTACGCGGACATGAGAAAACAGGCGAGAATAGGCCTTCCACATCCTCTCTCTCTCTCTCTCTCTCTCTCTCTCTCTCTCTCTCTCTCTCTCTCTCTCACTCTCTCTCTCTCTCCCTCCCTCTCCCTCTCCCTCTCCCTCTCCCTCTCCCTCTCCCTCTCCCTCTCCCTCTCCCTCTCCCTCTCCCTCTCCCTCTCTCTCTCTCTCTCTCTCTCTCTCTCTCTCTCTCTCTCTCTCTCTCTTTCTCTCTCTCCCGACCTCCTATCCTCCGCCCGGTCGCTGGAAGGACGCCTTATAGGACGTCTTGGAAGGAGGCCAAGAGCTCCTTCCGCTGCCGCCCCCTGCGCTGGGATCTCTGGACTTCGTACTATCCTCCTGCTCTTCCCTTTTCTCCCCTCTTTCATGTTTTCTTTTGTCTTTTTTTCACGCTTTCGTCCTTTTTTGTTCCTCTTTTTCATTCTCATTCGGTTGTTCTCTCTTCTTTTTTTTTTTTTTTGGCTTTTGTCAGTCAGTCTGGATTCCTTTTTCCCTCTCTCTTTCCCTCCTTTTTTCCCTCTCCCTCTTTCTTTCTCTCTCTCCTTCCCTTTTTTCCTCTCTCCTTCTCCTTCTCTTCTCTCCCTCCTCTCCTCCCCCTTTCCTCCCTCCAATCCTCTTCTACCTACTTTCTTCCCTTTCTCCTCTTCCTCCTTCCTTCCCTCCCCCCCCTTTCTCCTCCTCCTCCATTCCTATCCTTCCTCCCTTCCCTCGTCGATGCAAAAACGAACGTCGGCGAGTAATGCGAAAGAGGAATCCGATAAGAAAGGGCAAAGAGAAAAAATAAAGAAGAGAGAGAGAGAGAGAGAGAGAGAGAGAGAGAGAGAGAGAGAAGAGAGAGAGAGAGAGAGAGAGAGAGAGAGAGAGAGAGAGAGAGAGAGAGAGAATAAAAAACACGATAGAAAGAGTCGAAGCGTTGACGAAAGATATATTGCAGAAACATGAATAAATCAGGAAGGTAGAAAATTCCAAAAGAATTCGAAGACGTGTGCAAATCATTCCATTGATTTCCGAATTTGTACAATCGTTGTACATATTTTTAGCTCTCTCTCTCTCTTTTTTTTTTTTTTTTTTCAAGACGCGTAAACACATAAATCACATTTATTCACCACTGCCATCTTGCGGCGATATCTATAAACACGCATTTGAAATTCAAAACCAGATCGTCAACATTTCTCGTCTCCCAGAAACAAAATAAAATAGTTTACCCCAACTTAAATAAATAAATAAACAAATTCAGCAAAAAATATTTACAAAACAAGTCACAATCTTCTTAATCCAATTCTTTTATACCGTCTGTTGCGTCATCGTTTCTAATCCCATCCACAGACCTTGAATTAATTGCAACATTCGCAATAGAATCCCCCAAAAATCATTTTTTTCGCCAGAATCGAGGTCACTACAAGGCGATTCTCAGAGCAATATAAATCACAGGTAACGAAGCTTTGGATCTGTAAACACTAGTTATCCTTTTTGTTGCAACATACACATGGAAGGCCGTTGTCAGCTGCGGTAATCGCTTGTCCGATCAGCTGACTGTAAATTCGGTTTAAAACTTTAGTCTGTATTTACGTCCTAACTTTACTACAGCTATAT
>NC_091564.1:36762167-36777167 GCF_042767895.1 Penaeus vannamei | reverse complement strand
GGCGAAAATAAACAAGGGGAAGATAAAGATGAGGCGAAAGAGGAGGAGAAAAGAGAAGGAAAAGGAGAGCAAGAGAAGTAAAGAGGAAGCGAATGAGAAAAGATAAAGAGAAGACGAAAAGCGGGAGGAGTAGAAAAGGAAAGTAGAAAAAGCAGAAGAAATAAGGAAAAAAAGAACAGGAAAAGGCAAAATAAGAAAGAGGGAATTAAAACAAGATTACAAGAAAAACGAAAGAGGAAGATATAAAAAAAGAAAGATAAAGAAGTTAACAGAGAAACAAAGAAAATGAGATAAACAGATGGAAACAAAAATAAAACTAAGAGAAACCAAGTGAAAGAGAAAGATGATAATGCAAACTGAAAGAATAATGGAAAAAAAATAATGAACGCAGAATTGAAGACAAAAATGATAAAAGAATTACTAAATAAGTGAAGCGAGAAACGCCTTCGATGGTAAAAATGGGAAGAAATAAAATGAGAGATAAAGTATTAGGAAATAAAAGGGACAAAGTGAGAGAGAGAGAGAGAGAGAGAGAGAGAGAGAGAGAGAGAGAGAGAGAGAGAGAGAGAGAGAGAGAGAGAGAGAGAGAGAAAACGAGAGAGAACGAAAAGAGCAGAAAAAAGAACGTAAAGGACAGAAAAGGAGTGGGCCAACGAAAGAATAGAACAAACAAAAACAGAAACAAAAGAAATAAGAAAAGGACAAAATATTAAGAAACAAAAAAAGAAAAACGATCAGCTAACGCAAAAAAAAAAAAAAAAAAAAAAATAGACGGGGAAAAAAGAAATAGAGAAAAGGATCCAAAAAAGCAAAAAAAAAGAAAAAAAAAAAGAAAGAAAACAAAAGCGAAGATAAAGAAGACGGAAAGAGGAAGGAAATAAAATGAAAATAAGTAACTCGTAAACTCAGAAATATCTCCAACGTTTCCTGAATCTTCTTGGCTCTCTTGGGAGTCAGTTAAAGGAAGTGAGAGGAGGAGGGAAGAGAAGGGAAGTGAGAGGGAGAGGGAAGGGAAGGAGAGAAGAGAAGGGAGGAGAAGGAGGGAGGGAAGAGGAGGGAAGAGAATGGTAGTGAGAGGAGGAGGGAGAGAAGAGAATGGTAGTGAGAGGAGGAGGGAAGAGGAGGAGGGAAGGAAGAGAAGAGAAGGGAAGTGAGAGGAGGAGGGAGGATAAAGGAAGTGAGAGGAGGAGGGAAGAGAAGGAGGAAGTGAGAGCAGGAGGGAAGAGAAGGAGGAAGTGAGAGGAGGAGGGAAGAGAAGGAGGAAGTGAGAGGAGGGAAGAGAATGGGAGTGAGAGTGTGAGGAGGGAAGAGAAGGAGGGAGGAAAGAGGAGGGAAGTGAGAGGAGGAGGGAGGGAGTGATAAAGAAGGAAGGGAGGGGAGGAGGAAGAGAAGGAGGAAGTGAGAGGAGGAAGAGGAAAGGAGGAAGTGAGAGAGGAGGAGAGGAAGGGAAGGAGGAAGTGAGTGAGAGGAAGAAGGAGGGAGGAGTGAGAGGAGGAGGGAAAGAGAAAAGGAGGAAGTGAAGGAGAGAGTGAAGGAGGGGAGTGAGAGAGAGTAGGAGGGAAAAAGGGAAAGAGAAGGGAAGTGAGAGGAGGAGGGAAGAGGAGGGAGTGAGAGGAGGAGGGAGGGAAGAGATTGGAAGTGAGAAGGAGGGAGGAAGAAGAGAAGGGAAGTGAATGAGAGGGGGAGGGAGGAAAGAGAAGGGAAATGAGAGAAGGGGAGAAGGAGGGAGTGAGAAGGGGAGGGAGGGAAGAGGAGGGAAGGGAAGGGGGGATGTGTAAGGGGAAGGGGAGAAAAGAAAGGAGGGAAGGGAGGGAGTGAGGAAGTGAGAGGATCTGATGAGGGGGAGGGGGAGAAAGGAGAGGAGGGGGAGGAGGGGAAACAGGGGGAGGGATGTCTGAGAAGGGAGGGAAAGGAGAGAAAGGAAAAGAAAAAGGGAAAGGAAATTAGAGAAAGGCAAGGAGAGAAAGGAAACGAAAGGAAGGACAGGAGGGAGGAAGAAGGGAAGGGGAGAGGGAGATGATGCAAGACAGGGAGGAACAGACCGAAGAGAATAAAGCAAAAGGGAAAATGAAAGAGACCAAATTAAGGGTAGAGGGAGGGGAGGGGGTAATGGCGACAGAGGGGGAGGGGAAGGGGGAGGGGGGGAGGTGAGTGGGTAGGGGAGGGCCATTAAGTAGAGAGAGGCGGGAAGAGGGGAGAGGGAGGAGGGGAGGGGAGAGGGGGAGGGCGAGGGGGAGTGGGGAGTTGAGTGGGTTGAAAGTGAAAGTGTAAGGCAACGGACGAGGCTGTGCTTGGGGAGTTGGGGAGGAACGGCGGAGGAGGGGAGAAGGGGTGGGGATGGGGGGGGGAGACAAAGAGGTTAGGGGGAGAGATAAGACGCTTGGTATTTATCGGGATCTCTCTAGGTTTTTCCTTCCCTGTTTCTTTCTCTCTCTCCCACTCCCTCTCCCTCCCTCCCACTCCCCCTCTCCCTCTCCCTCTCCCTCTCTCCTTCCCTCTCCCTCCCGCTCTCCTTCCCCCCTCCACCTCCCTCTCCCTCTCCCTCGGGCCCATTACTGCCTCCGAAGATCATGGCTGCGAAACCTCCTTAAAGGTCAGATATCAGTCGTAGGATTCCCGCCTTTATCCTCGCCTCGCTCGCCCTGCCCTCTAGCGGCGGAGGATTCAGTCGCTCTGGGGCTACGGACCTTTTCATTTTTCTTTTTATCTTATTATTGTTTTGTGTGTGTGTGTTTTTTTTTTTTTTTTTTTTTTTTTAGGGGGAGGGGGGATTTTTTTTTTTGTATTATTTTTTCGTGAGGATTTATTTATTTATTTATTTATTTTATTCTTGTCTTGGTTTCCCATTTGTAGTGTCTTGTTTCCTCCTTTCTTTTGCTATAAGCACACATACATACATACATACATACATACATACATACATACATACATACACACACACACACTCCCCCTCCTCCTCTCTCTCCTTCTTTCGCCCCCATTCTCTCCCTTATCACCCTCATATTACCTTTAATAATTCCTCCCTCTCCCCTTACTGCACCCTAGATGCTCCATCAACTCACCCCCCTCCCTCACCCCACTCCCCTTCCCCTTACCACTCCCCCCTCCCCTCACCCCCCTCCCTTTCCCCCTTACCCCCTCCCCACCCCCCCCCCCATCCAAAAGCCATCTACTGTACCAACATCCCTTTGGCCGTTTATAGGCCTACCTACTCCCCTCGATAACCCTTTGAATAGGCCTATATACAACCCATTATCACCCTCAGGCCTAAGCTAAGGATCGTTGACTGCGTCATCAGAGGCAGTTTGCAATCGTTAAGGGATTTTTTTTCAATTTTTTCCTTTATTTTTTTATATTTTTTTATGCGATGGTTATTTTTAGCTTAGTTCTGCCGCCATTTTTTCTTCCCGTTTTCTATAAGATACGATCTCCCTTTGTCTTTCTCTCTATCTCTCTTACTCTTTCTCTTTCCTTCTTTCTATTTCTCTCTTAAACCTTTTGTCTCCCTCTTTCTCTATCCTTTTCTCTTTATATTTCAATCTTTTTCTGTCTCCCTCTTTCTCTATCTTTTTCTCTTTCCCTTTCTCTTTATATCTCAATCTTTCTCTGTCTCCCTCTTTCTCTATCTTTTTCTCTTTCCCTTTCTCTTTTTATCTCAATTTTTTTCTGTCTCCCTCTTGCTCTATCTTCCTTTCCTCTTCTCACCCCCTCCTCTCATCTTTCCTCTATTTCCTCGCTTCTAAAATTAACAATCTACATTCTCTATTTATTCCCCTCTCCTCCTCTTCCTCTTCTGAGAAAGCAACATGACAGCATGATCTTCCATTGCAGTCATACACACGTGTTTGTACTAAAGCGTGTAAGTGCATGTGTATTTGCGCCTCATGTGCGTTTGTGTGCGTGTGGCAGCATGTAGGCGTGTGAGTGAGCCGGCATGTGCGTTTATATTCGCCCCACATGTGTACACGTGTGCGTCTACCAGTGTGTGCTCGTGTACATGTACCGACATGTGTATGTATGTTTGTTATCGTATGTGTTCGTGTGCGTGGAGCTGTATGTGCACGTTTGAGTGTGAATATGTACGTGTATAAGAGCGTGTACGTGTGTAAATGCGCCGTTATGTGCACTTATTTCCACGCCTCAAGTGCATACATGTGCGTCTATCAACATGTGCTTGTGTGAGCGAGCCGCCATGTGCATTTACATCCACGCCTCATGTGTGCTCATGTACGTCTAGCAGCTGCATGTGCACGTGTGAGCGAGCCGCCCAGTATGCGGGCGTGCCTGGGTATGTGTGCACTGCCAGTACATATTTACACCTTCACATACCCCCCCCCCCTCATAGGAGAGTCCGGGAGGTGATCCACACATATTTGCGAAACTCATGTTGCCATCCTCATACGTCAGGGAGGGAAAAAGGATGCAGGTTAGTGTTTCACGAATAAGGATGCGCGTAAGTGAATACGAGTGTATGTACGTGAGTATATGAGTAGTTAAGTAAGCGCAAGTGGATACATGTAATTATTTGGACACTCGAGTGAAAACGGAGGGATATAAGTTAAATAATTACATAATTAAGCGAACAAAGATACATAATACTGCATATATAGACCAGTAATCGATCCAGGATACATATAAGTTAATAAATACGAAAATTAATTAAAAAGAACACATTAATAATATATATATTTTAAAACCGAGCAAATGGGAGAACAGAAAACACATTCCCCCCCCTAACCCCCACCTCCACCCCCTTCACCCCCTGCAACACATTCACTCAACGTTGCAAGGGCTTAAGTGAGAAAGGATACGTATATAAGTGCATAAGGAAACAAATAAGTGAATAAGAGCACATAAAGGCACATTTCAGAAACGAAAAAGAGAGAGAAATGAGACCGGGTTCCTTCCCCCTCCCCCTCCCTCTCCCCCTCCCCCTCCCCCCCTTAATTAAGTCCGTTAGCGCCACAAGTGAATACGGAATGAAGCAGACGTGAATAAAACAGTATAAATAAAAGATAAACAAAATAATAAGACAAAATAACAATAATAATACCCACAATAGTAATAATAATAACAAAAATAACAACAACAACAACAACGACAACAACAGTAATAATAATAAGAAACAATAACACAAATAATAATAATAATAATAAAACGAGGCGCAGCATACCCCATCCCCACCCCCACCCCTCCCCCCTCAACACAATGCTGCAACATACGCGCCCCAAAGTGATTCAAAGAGCCAGTTAACAGGAAATATCTTGGGGGGGTGAGAGGGGTGGGGGGTGAGGGAGGGAGGGGGGGGACTATGCTCGTCTCCTGAAGCCTTCACGCCCACGCAATCTTCTCTTGATGACTATGGGCGTAGTAAGAGGCGAAAGTAACGAATGCAACTATGGGCGGGTAACCTTTATGGGGTGGTAATGGTGTGTGTGTGTGTGTGTGTGTGTGTGTGTGTGTGTGTGTGTGTGTGTGTGTGTGTGTGTGTGTGTGTGTGTGTGTGTGTGTGTGTGTGTGTGTGTATATATATATATATATATATATATATATATATATATATATATATATATATATATATATATATATATATGTGTGTGTGTGTGTGTGTGTGTGTGTGTGTGTTTATTTTCTTATGGTTTTGCTAAGGGGGTTATGTTGACGTTTGTGAAAGCGATGTGGTAATCTATGTGGTTATGTTTGCATCAGTTACAACATGGTGATGAGATGGGAAGAGAGATAAATCTGATAAAGGGCGGAGATATGAAAAGGTGGAGAAGAAGAAGAAGAGGGAGGAGAAGACGGAGAAGTAAAAGAAGAAAAAGAAGAAGAGGATGAAGAGGAGGAAGAAGATGAAGAAGAAGGAAAAGAAGAACAAAAAAAAGGAAGAAATACATTGAAGACAAAAGAGAGAGAGAGAAAAAAGACACCTCTAAAAATAAACAAATAAAAGAGAGAGAACTCAACCAAATGAAGAAACGGAAACGAAAAAAAGAGAGGAAGAAGAACAAGGAGAAGAAGAAGAGGGATGACGAGCGAAAAAAAGAGAGAGGAAGAAGAACAAGGAGAAGAAGAAGAGGGATGACGAGAGAGCCATACGTGAGGCAGAAGACGTAACAGAGTGGGTAATGTTACTCCCTTAAACAGCCGTCAACTTGGCACGGAGGAGAGAGGCCGAATAAAACACTCTTGTCTTCGCGCTGCTGCCAGCCACGGAGCCCGCGACTCTCTCTACTCTCTCTCTCTTTCTCTCTTTCTCTCTCTCTTTCTTTCTTTCTTTCTGTCTCTTTATTTTCCCTTTCTCTTTCTCTTTCTTTCTCTCTCTCTTTCTCTTTCTTTCTTTCTTTCTCTTTCTTTCTTTCTTTCTTTCTTTCTTTCTTTCTTTCTTTCTTTCTCTCTCTCTCTCTCTCTCTCTCTCTCTTTCTTTCTTTCTTTCTTTCTTTCTTTCTTTCTTTCTTTCTTTCTTTCTTTCTTTCTCTCTCTCTCTCTGATCGGATTGTCTGATTCTTTTTTGTTATTCTGTCTGTCTCTGTGGCTATGTCTCTGTCTATATCTGTCTTTGTCTGTCTCTGTCTCTCTGTCTGTCTGTCTATCTCTCTTACTCACTCTCTCTCTCTTACTCTATCTTCCTTTCCCATTTCTTCACCCCTTCTCTTTCTCTCCCTCTCTATCTTAATATCTCTCCCTCTTCCTCTTTCTCCCTCTCCTCTCCTCTCCATTCATCCCATTCTACACCGAGATTGCACAGCCCTCCACTTCGTTGCCCTCATCAGGAGAGATAGATAACAGAATTATGAGGGCCATTAACATAATCGCTGCCATAATATATATCACGATTAAACACCGACGAATCCTCACTCATTCGCACACATACATGCATACATTTATAAACACACACATGAACACATACTATATAGACACAGACATACAGATAAACGCACAGACACACTTATACAGAAACACACACATATATACATATACAGACATATATGCAGACACACGCACACACACACACATACATAAACACACACCCACATTACACACATACACAGACATACACACAAACACACACACATATATGCATATATACATACAAACATACATACATATATACGTGCACACACACGCGCGCGCACACACACACACACACACACACACACACACACACACACATACACACACACACACACACACACACACGCACACACACACACACACATCGCACCACAACAACAAAAAAAAGCGATAGCGACACGACACTCACCTGATCTCCTCTTAAACACCTGAAATGTCACAAAGATCGAAAGTCTGCCAGCATAAGGTCAGAAGACGACTCTAGAGACCAGTGGTAAGGCGATCACATTTCCTGTGTTTTCCTGACCGTTCCTCTACAGCGATTTCCGGGATTCAGAAACGCTACACCAGTGCGGTTCAGACCCAGAGGGAGAGAGATCGCCTCGCACGCACATGTTGGGAATGCCATGTGTTTGGTTTGACGCACATGGGCACCTATAGGTATGTGCGCATGTGACTCACCGACGAATGTACACGCATACAAGATTCGTAGACAAATATACACACACAATATTCACAGAAAATACACACACACACACGACTCACAGATAAATACACCTACACTTACACTTACACAGACACAAACGCACACACACACGATTCACAGACAAAAATACACGCATAATTCACACAAATATGCAAATACATATAACACCCACCCACAAAAATAGCAGACACATAACACGTATACACCTTAAACACACATACACAAATACACACTAACACAGACACACAAGCATAACACGTACACAAACACACACACACAAAAAAAAACACAGACATAACGCCTCCACAGCAAACATAACAATTCCCCTCCCGCTATAAAACGAACACTCCGCTCTTTCTTTCACATCACGACCCGCTATAACGACTCTTGAAAACAAAAACAAAAAGCAAGTATCTCCTTTAAAAAAAATGGAGAAGTTCCCCCTCTTTAAATCGCCTTAAAAAATGGAGTCCCCCTCTTTAAATCTTAAAAAAATGGAGAAGTATCCCCTCTTTAAATCTTAAAAAAATGGAGAAGTATCCCCTCTTTAAATCTTCAAAAAAATGGAGAAGTTCCCCCTCTTTAAATCTCCTTTAAAAATCTTTAAATCTTAAAAAAAATGAAGTAACCCTCTTTAAATCTTTAAGAAATGGAGAAGTACCCCCTCTTAAAATCTTCCTAAAAAAATAGAGTACCCCCTCTTTAAATCTCCCTAAAAATGAAGAAGTACCCCCTCTTTAAATCGCCTTAAAAATAGAGAAGTACCCCCTCTTAGAGTAAAAAAAAGAAAAGAAAAGAAAACGGAGAGATGCCACGTTCTGGGAGCTATTAGTATGCTAGTTCCCGTCGCTCGTGATTCACAACTAGCACGGGATAATCATGGATAAAGTGCTTCGTGAGTCGCAACAGGCCGGGATGATGCTGGATAAAGTGAGAGCAAGAATCCTTGTTTCCTGATGTGTCTTTTGTTCTTGTCTTTTAAGCCATCCGTTGCTGTTGTTGTTGTTGTTGTTGTTGTTGTTGTTATTGTTGCTCTTATTTTCATAATCATTATCATTATTATCTATCTTTAACATAAACATTGATACTAAGAATATCATTATCTTTATTATGATCAACATAATCGCCATGGTCATTAAGAGCATCATTCATCTGAATTTTTGAAAAATGTGATGCTTGGAAATTTTCATTTAACATCTCCATGGCCTTCTTTGAACACGATGACAAATGGCCTCTCACTTTCTCACTTTCTCTCTCTCTCTCTCTTCTTCTTCTCCCTCTTCCCCTCCCACTTCTCCCTCTTCCCCTCCCACTTCTCACCTCCTTCCCTTTCCCCTGTCTATCCCTCTCGCTCCCTTTCTCTCTCTCTCTCTCTCCCTCCCCTTCTCTCTCTCTCTCCCTCTTCTTCTCCCTCCCCCTCCCCCTCTCCGTTTCCGGCATTTTAATCATTTACTTTTAAAAGCTCACATTCATTCATTCATCCGTTCTTTGGAAGTAATCCAATGGTCGCCGGAAAGAGTTTGTTTACGCGCAATTCAGCATGAATGAATCTCATTTTCTAAATTGGAAGCGGGATTCCCGTTTTCTAAATAAACAAATAGTTACCGTTTTCTCATTTGGAAGTTTTATTTCAGTGTTCTAAATTGGAAGCGGGATTCCCGTTTTCTAATTTGGGTTTTCTTTCCGTTTTCTAAACTGGAAGATTCCCGTTTTCTCATTTGGAAGTATTATTCCCGTTTTCTAAATTGGCAGCAGAATTCCCGTTTTCTAAATCAGAAGAATGATTCTCGTTTTTTCATTTGGAAGTTTTATTCCCGTTTTCTAAATTGGAAACAGAATTCCCATTTTCTAAATCAGAAGAATGATTCTCGTTTTCTCATTGGGAAGTATTATTCCCGTTTTCTTTGGAAGAACTAGATGGCCGCCTGCTCTCTTCCTCCGAAATGAAAATCGTCTTCCTGGAAATCAAACAAGCCTTCGCATTTGTAATCTAACCGCCTCTCTTCCTCAAACTTCGCCTTTTCTCTTCAACTTCTTTAAAATTCTCCATGGCAGGTAAGAGGTGATTAATCCACCCGCTGAAGTTCCTGCCGGAAGTTGAGACGTATGAGCCCCTTCTCATCCCCCTCCCCCCCTACCTCTCACTTCATTCTTCCCCCCTAGTCCTCCTCCTCCTCTTTATCTTCCTCCTCCTTCTCCCTTCTTCTTCTTCCTCCTTCCTCCTCTTCCCCCTACTCCTCCTTCCTTCATCCCCCCTCCTCCTCCTCCTCCCTTCCTCCTTCTTCCACTTTCCTCCTCCTCTTCCCCCTCCTCCTTCCTCCTTCCCCCTTCCCCCTACTTCTTCCTCCTTCCTCCTCGATACCCGTTAACAAGTCATTAAAACTACCTCGGGCGGGAAACTCCGGCACCGGATTCCGAATCGCCGTCATCTTCTCATCAGCCGGCGGAGTGGAGGGAAGGGGGAGGGGGTGAGGGGAGGGAAGGGGGAGGGGGAGGGGGTGTGAGTGGAGGGAAGGGGGAAGGGGGGTGAGTGGGGTGTGAGAGGAGGGAGAGGGGAGAGTGTGTGAGGGGAGTGAAGGGAGGGGGAGGGGTGTGTGAGTGTAGGGAAGGGGAGGGTGTGAGTGGAGGGAGGGGGGAGAGGGAAGGGGGATAAGTGGAGGGAGAGGGAAGGGAGGTGAGTGGAGGGAGGGGGGTGAGTCAGGTAAGGGGAGGGAGGGGAGAAAGGGGGTGAGTGGAGGATAAGGAAAGGGGGGTGAGCGGAGGGAAGGGGAGAAAGGGGTGTGAGTGGAGGGGTTGACTGAAAGGAGGGGCGAGTGGGATTAGTGGAAGGAGGGGATGTGACAGGAGGGAAGGGAGGTGAGTGGCGTAAGTGGAGGGAAGGAAGGTGAGTGGAGGGAAGGGAGGTGGATGTGACAGGAGGGAAGGGAGATGAGTGGAGGGAAGGGAGGTGAGTGGAGGAAAGGGAGATGAGTGGCGTAAGTGGAGGGAAGGGAGGTGAGTGGCGTAAGTGGAGGGAAGGGAGGTGAGTGGCGTAAGTGGAGGGAAGGGAGGTGAGTGGAGGGAGATGAGTGGCGTAAGTGGAGGGAAGGGAGGTGAGTGGAGGGAGATGAGTGGGGTAAGTGGAGGGAAGGGAGGTGAGTGGCGTAAGTGGAGGGAAGGGAGGTGAGTGGAGGGAGAGGGGAGAAGGGGAGAGGAGGGGAGGGAGATGAGTGGCGTAAGTGGAAGGAAGGGAGGTGAGTGGAGGGGGAGGGGAGAGGGGAGGGAATTCATCTCCTCATCTGCATACGATCATCGGCCATTGTCATCAAGAACCGTCGGAGGAAATACCGTTTGCGAAGTTTGGGTCGAAAGCGAAGCGGAGATGCTGTTGCGAAGTTGGCATTTTCGCTTCTGGATATTTTCCTTTTCTCTTCTTCTCTCTTCTTTCATCTCCTCTTTCATCTCGTCCTCCTTTTTTTCTCTTCTTCTTTCATCGCGTCTTTCTTTCCGTTTCTTTTTTTCTGTTCCGTCTTTTTATCTTCTTCTCTCTTTCTCCTCTTTTCTTCTTCTCCAGTTATTTTTTTCTTTCTCTTATCTCCTATTCTCTCGTTTTCCTTTTCTTCGGGATTTGCCCTTGTTCCCTTGATCTTATCCTCCTCCTTCTTCTCTTATATTTTCCTTCCTTCCATTTTCTGCTTTCCCGAGAAATCTATCTTCCCATAATTTCTTTACCATATTTTCTCTCGCTTTCCCTTCAACATTTTTTCTCGCTTTCTCGTAACTTCCCATTTACTCTTGCTTATCCTTAAATTCCCATTTCCTCTCGCCTTAACTCAGCATCCTATTTTCTCTGGCTTACCTTCAACTTCCCATTCATTCTCGCTTTCTCTCATCTTCCAATTTTTGTGTCTCATGTTTTCTCGCTTTCCCTTTAACTTCCCATTTTTTCTTGCTCTCTCTCTGAACTTTCCATTTGTTCTTATCTTCGGCGATTTTTCATTTCCTCTCGCTTTCCTTTAATCTCCCATTTTCTCTGTCTTATCTTCAACTTCCCATTTTCTCTAGCTTTTTCTCAACCTCCCATTTTCTCTCGCCTTAATTTCCCATTTTCTCTTACTTTCCCTAAACTTCCCATTTTCTCTTACCTTACCCCGTCTTCCCATTTTCTCTCGCCTCAAATCAACCTCCCATTTTCTTTACATTCCAATCTTTAATCTCTAATGCCTTTCAGCGCTTTATCGGTCTTTCTTTCTGTCTCTCTTTCCTTCCCGTTGTGTTTATTCCGAAAGTCTTTTGAAATTCGATGTGTGCAAATGTCGTTTATTCGTTAGGCCGGTATTCTTTCTCGCGCATTTTTATTCTTTTTCTTTTTTATTCTTTTCTTCGGAGTTCAAATCGAATTTTCTCTCATCAACTCGCTATTGTTGTTTGTTTTACTATTTTCCCGCCTACGGTAGATTTTTTTATATTTTAATCTTTAAAAATATTAAGGGAATGTGATTAACAAACCACGATATATAGAAAAAGGAGAGGAAATGATATGGTAAATATACGAAGAAATATTGAAATATCAACAAAATGTCAACATATAAAAACAATCATAATACATAGGCCTACATCACATCATACACACAACATACCTCCAATAATCAAACAACATACCTCCAATCATACAAACACCATACCCGCCACATATCCATCATACACACAACATACCCGCCACATACCCATCATACACACAACATACCCGCCACATACCCATCATACACACAACATACCCATCATAGACACAACATACCCGCCACATACCCATCATACACACACCATACCCGCCACATACCCATCATACACACAACATACCCGCCACATATCCATCATACACACACCATACCCGCCACATACCCATCATACACACAACATGCCCACCACATACCCATCATACACACAACATACCCGCCACATACCAATCATACAAACACCATACCCGCCACATACCCACCATACACACAACATACCTCCCGCATGTCCATTTCCGGCGCATTTCCCGCCAGCAACTCATGGCGAAAGAGTTTAAGGTTATCCATTCAGAATAAAACCCTATCTGCGCCCCTGCATATATCCTGTGACCTCAAGATCTTTCATTGAAATGCTGGAGCGTGGGAGAATGATCACTTAATGGACAATGTGGTGTGTTCTCTCTCTGTCTTTCTCTCTCGTGTCTTCTCTCTGTCAATTTTTCTTTTCTTTTTCTCTATCTATTTCTCCCTCTCTCTATCGCTCCCTCTCTCTCTCTTTCTCTCTCCCTCCCTACCCCCCCCCCCCTCTCTCTCTCTCTCTCTCTCTCTCTCTCTCTCTCTCTCTCTCTCTCTCTCTCTCTCTCTCTCTCTCTCTCTCTCCCTATCTATATTTCCCCTTCGTTATACCTCTATTCATGTCACCCTCTTCTCCTTTATTCCCTGCCCTCTCCGCTTCCTCCTTGACTCTCCCTTCCTCCCCTCTTCTAATCATCATCCTTCTCTTCCCCTTCCACCTTCTTCCTCCTCCTCCTCCTCCTCTTCCCTTCCTCCTTCTCCTCCTCTTCCTTCCCTACTCCTTCTCTTCCCTTCCTCCTTTCTACTCCTTCTCTTCCCTTCCTCCTTTCTCCTCCTCGTTCTCTTCACTTCCTCCTTCCCCCTCCTCGTTCTCTTCCCTTCCTCCTTTCTACTCCTTCTCTTCCCTCCCTCCTTCTTCCTCCTCCTCCCTCTCTTCCCTTCCTCCTTTCTACTCCTTCTCTTCCCTTCCTCCTTTCCCCTCCTCCTTCTCTTCCTTTCCTCCTCCCCCCTCCTCGTTCTCTTCCCTTCCTCCTTCTCCTCCTCTTCCTTTCCCCCTTCTCATCCTCCCTTCTTCCTTTCTCCTCCTTCTCTTCCCTTCTTCCACTTATCCTTCCTTTCCCTCCCACGCCTTCGAATAGCTCATCCTCCTTTCCTCCAGATAATAATAATTCCGTCAAGAGGAAAATGCAGGAGCGCTTTTGGCGGGAAGGATAAGGGAGGGAGGAGAACCGGTAGAGGGAAGAGCCAGCTGTTCCGACGGCTCTTCCATCCATCATTTTTCCGTATTTTTTGTCTCTTTTCTTTGTCTTTTTGTCTTTTTTATTTGGTAGGTGGAGGGTTTAATTATTTCTCTACCTTGTTTTTGTTTTTGTTGATGTTTACTTCTCTCCTTTACGCTAAATAAACAAAACAAACAAAAAATAATAGATAAAAGACAATAATAATAATAAATGTTTCGCTTCTACTAGAGCAAAATCCTTTTTGATTATGTATCAGCCATGTTTATTTTTCAACATACATTTCTATCATTTATACAAAACAAAATTAATAAACAAATGTTTTGCTAGTCCTACAAGTACTACAATTTAAAAACCTATCCATAATTTTATTCATTATCTATTTATTATTATCATCATTATTATCATTATATCTATTACTTATTTTTCTCTCTCTTCGTTATTTTTTTCCTTATCTCTTGTGTAAAACGAATTTTCTAAAAGACCTACTTTTTCTCTCTTTTCAGTATTATTTTTCATTATCTCTTTGGTAAAACGAATTTTCCAAAAGACTACTTTTTCTCTCTTTTCAGTATTATTTTTCATTATCTCTTTTGTAAAACGAATTTTCCAAAAGACTACTTTTTCTCTCTTTTCAGTATTATTTTTCATTATCTCTTTTGCAAAACGAATTTTCCAAAAGACTACTTTTTCTCTCTTTTCAGTATTATTTTTCATTATCTCTTTTGCAAAACGAATTTTCCAAAAGACTACTTTTTCTCTCTTTTCAGTATTATTTTTCACTATCTCTTTTGTAAAACGAATTTTCTAAAAGACCTACTTGTTTCTCTTGATTTTTTCATTATCTCTTTTGTAAAACGAATTGAATTTTCTAAAAGACCTACTTTTTCTCTCTTTTCATTTTTCTTTTTTTTCCAAACAAGTTTTCTAGCGAACGATTCCCACGGTAAACGTTAACTGTATTTCCCTGGCGGCAATAGGACATACATTTGCTTAAATAGTTTGTGGGTTCTGTTTTCCTAGTTGTTATTCTTCTCTCTGTTCCGCTATTCGCTATTTTGTTCTTCCAGTCGTTATTCTGTGTTCTGTTCTTCTCCCATTCGTTCTGTTCTGTTCTGTTCTTCTTTCATTCGTTCTGTACTCTGTTCTTTGTTCTTCTATTCGTTTTTTTCTGTTCTCTTTCTTCCTCCATTCGTTATTCTGTTATTTGTTCTGCTATTCGTTATTTTGTTCACTGTCTTCCATTTGTTATTCTGTTCTCTGATCTTCCATTCGTTATTTTGTTCTCTGCTCTTCCTCCATTCCTTAGTCTTTTCTCTTCTTCCAATCTTTATTCTGCCCTAGATCTATTTTCCACGTCTTTTGTTATATATATTTACCATATATTACTTAGAATTTATCAATTATTGTC
>NC_091564.1:36742167-36752167 GCF_042767895.1 Penaeus vannamei | reverse complement strand
ATATATAAACACATACATATACATTCATGCGTACATAATAGTTTTTTCTCTCCCCTACTTTTTTCTTTCTCGTCGTCCCTGTCACATTCATTCTGATTTCGAGCCGGTTACACAGATGACTGCGCCCCCCCCCTTGCACTCAATTACGCTTCCTGCCATTCCCTCCCCCTTCCCCTTCCTTTTCAACTCCCCTTCCCCTCCCTCTTCCTTTCTAACCCCTCTTCCCTTCCTTTCCATCTCTCTTCCCTCTCCACTTCCCTTTCTGTTTCAACTTCCTTTCTCCCTTTCTCTCCCCTTTCCTTCTTACTCTCTATCCTTTTCTTCCCCTTTATCTCTATTTATTCATCTTCCCTCTCCTCCTATCCATTCACTCTTCCTCCCCCACTTTTTCTATCCCCTTCCTCTCTTTCCTTTCTCTCCGTCTTCCTTCCAACCGTCCTTTCTCTTACTTTCCATTCTTACTTGCCTCTCCACTCTCCTTTCTACCCCCGCCCTTACTCTCTTCCTTTTCACTAATCCTTCATCTCTTCCTACCCTCCTCCCCCTTCCTTCCCAGTCTCCCTCTCCCTTCCTATCCTCCCTCCCTTCCTACCCTTCCCTTCCTCTCCCCCCCCCGTAATCTTGCTTCTTCCCCCTCTCCTCCTTCCGCTATTCGACTTGCAGGGTAGATCTGTCAATTTTCATTGTCATTCCTCCTCTTCCCTCCTTTTCTTATTCCCTTTGTCCTCTGTTCTCTGTCTTCTATTCTTTTAGCGTTTATCTTCTTTCTTGTTCCCTCCTTCTTTTTTCTGTCTTTTTATTTATTCTCTTCTTTCCTTTCTCCATTCTACGCTCTCCCCTTTCTATTTTATTCTACTTTCTCCTATTTCCTCTCTCCCATCTCCGTCTCCCACTCCTCTCTCCTCTTTCTTATCCCCCCTCTCTTCTTTCTCCCTTCCTATCCCCTTTCTCTCTTCTCTCCCCTCTCCCTTCTCTCCAGTCTCCGTCTCCTACTCCTCTCTCCCATCTCCCTCCCTCCTCTTCTCCCCTCTCGCCCATCTTCCTCTCTCCTCTCCTTTCATCTTTTTTCTCTTCGTTTTTCACATCTCCTCTCTCTCTCTCTCTTATCTCCCCTCTTTTTCATCTTCCCTCTCCCCTCTCCGTCACTTCCTTCCCTCCGATCTCTCACTTCCCTCCGATCTCTCACTTCCCACTCCCTTCTCTCCTCTCTCGCATCTTCCCTCTCCCCTCTCTCTCCTCTCTCCCCTCTCTTTAGCATCCGATACACAGCAGCCTGAGGACCGGAAGTGCCCAAGCCGGATATTACCGCTACCTGGAGACGAGACGGGCGTGGGGTGAGGGTGAGGGGGGTCCAAAGGAGAGGAAGCGTGACATGGGGGGAGGGGAGGGGAGGGGGGGGGGGGACGCCGACATATGCAACGCTATCTCACAGGTTTCTGCTTCACCCGACATATGGATCTTACCGGGGTTTCCCTCTTCCTCTCGCTGTCTGTGCGTCTGTCTGTGTGTTTGTGTCTGTCTGTGTGTTAGTGTCTGTCTGTGTGTCTACCTATGTGTTTGTCTGTGTGTCTACCTGTGTGTTTGTCTGTGTCTACCTGTGTGTCTGTCTGTGTGTCTACCTATGTGTTTACCTGTGTGTCTGTTTTTGTATCTTGTCAGTCTGTGTGCCTCCTCGTGTGTCTGTCTACGTGTTTATCTACCTGTGTATCTGTGTTACTGTTTGGGTCTGTCTCTCTGTCTGTCTTTGCGTCTATGTGTCTGTATATATATGTCAGTCTACATGTGTATCTATCCTGAATTCATGTGTATATTTCCAGAAAAATGGATAAATAAATATGCATATCTATCTATCTATATGCACACACACATTTAATACATATACATTTACATACATACATACACACATACACACACAGACACAGACACACAGACACACAGACACACAGACACACACACACACACACACACACACACACACACACACACACACACACACACACACACACACACACACACATACACACAGACACACACACACACACACACACACACACACACACACACACACACACACACACACACACACACATACACACACACACACACACACGCACACAAATACACACACACACACACACACACATATATATATATATATATATATATATATATATATATATATATATATATATATATATATATATATACACATATATATATACACATATACATATACATATACATATACATATACTCACACAAAGAAAAGACACACAAGCAATATAGAGAGATACATAAAGACACAGACACACAGACAAGCATCGTAATACAGAACTACACGCCATTGACTGTTGCAGATCCGGTGACTGTTACCTCATAACCCAGGAGAATTATGCAAGCAGACGCAAACTCACTTAGATGCAAAGGCAGTAAAGTCTCAAGCACTTTGAAGTGGTATCTCTTAAGTGTCTCCTGCACAAATTTCTAGTGTAATAAATGGATGAATTGATAATAAATGGATAAAGGGGTAATAGATGGGTAATAAATTTCGATATGAATATTAATATAAAGGGATATAAATAAGAACCAAATATACTATAAATATGAACCAAATATACTATAAATATGAACCAAAGACACTATAAATACGAACCAAATATACTGTAAATATGAACCATACTATAAATATAAACAAAAAACATAGTAGATATAAAGATAGATGGATAATCTTCGAACAATCTTTAGCATTTTGAAGCCAAAATATACCAAACTTAAATAAATAAATAAATAAATATTGATTACCCTCATTCAAAGTCAATCTAAAGAACCAAATCATCACGACCATTCAAAGTTCATCTAAAGAGAGTCGTTTCCTATAGATAATCAGCTGATACGAGGGGGTGTGGCCTAATGACGTCACCACCCTTGTCTCCGCGCCAATCATAAACATCAAAGACAATTAGGCAGGTTAATCTATCAGACCATAGGGGGTTGCTGGGGGCAGGGGGGAAGGGGGGGGGTGATCAGCTGACGTCAAGGTATTCAAACATCGCTAATTAGGTAGATCAAAGACGTTGGAGATCGGACCGTGTCTATCCAAGGCGTGGTTTCCTAAGAGTAAAGGTGATTACCTGCAGTTAATTAAACCAGCTGTGCGGTTGCGTCATTTCCTCGAGCCGTACCTGTAAGAGATAATTCTGACATTAGTATATTGGGAAATCTTTAATAAAAAAAAAAAACATTAATGCAAAACAGATACATTCATATATCTATTTTTTTTTCTTTTTTTTTTCTTTTTTGTAAACATGACACAATAAAAAAGGAATCAATAGATTAATACGGATAATAAATATTTTAATAGTATTCGTATATCTAAAAGTCTTTAAAAAAAAACATTAATGCAAAACAGATACATTCATATGTCTATTTTCTTTTTATAAACATGACACAATAAAAGAGGATTCTATGGATTAATACGGACAATAAATATTTTAATAGTATTAGTATATTGGAAAGTCTTTAAAAACATTAATCCATAACAGAGATACATTCACATATCTATTTTTTACTTATAACCATAACAATAAAAAAAGGATTCTATGGATTAATACAGACAATAAATATCTTACTAGTATTAGTATATTGGAAAGCCTTTGAAAAAAACATTAATGTAAAACAGGGATACAAACATTTTTTTGAATTAGTAATGACCATCACACCATGCAAAAATTTTCCAATTGGTTAATAAAAACAATTAATGTTCTAACTTACTTGAATGAAATAATACCATAGGCATACCTCCAAAAATTAATAAATAAAAATAAAAACAAAACAATATACACGTAATTACATTTCACCTCTAATAACACATGACCGCCACCTGGTCTAGAAATTCCATGACAGTGACAAATCTCGCTTTCCTGCCTGACACTAACATTAGAAATAAAGGAAAAGAAGAGAAAAGGGGAAAAAGAGGAAAATACATATATCTTCGGGGGACATCTCCAGAATTCCTTTCCGAATTGCACTACCAAGTGGGGTGAGGGAGGGAGGGAGAGAGGGAGGAAGGGAGGGAGGGAGGGAGGGAGGGAGAGAGGGGGGGAGGAAGAGAGACGGAAGAAAGAGAAAGGGAGGGATAGAAGGGAGAGGGAGCTAGGAAAGGGAGAGGAAGGGAAGGTAAGGAGAGAGGGAGGGAGGAAGGGAAAGTAAGGAGAGAGGGAGGGAGGAAGGGGTATTCCACGGGAGACAGAGATAAGGAGGGAGGGGGAGGGGTGCCAAGGGGGTGGGAGGTAAGGGAGAAATCACCCTCAGGACGATAATTCAATCATGTTCCTCCCGACTGATGGTTCGCTCTGATTGTCTGCCTTGATTGTTGCATGGCGTGGGGGTTGCCGGGAGGGAGAAGAAGGGAGACGGAGAAAGAAGAGAAAGGGGGAGAGAGAGAGAGAGGAGAGAGGGAGAGGGAGACAGAGTGGAGAGTGCGAGGGGGGATATGAAGGGGAATGGAGAAGGAAGTAAAAGGAAGAGAGAGACAGAGTGGAGAGTGCGAGAGAGGAAGAGGGAGGAGGAGGGAGAAGGAGGAGAAAGGGGGAGAGAGAGAGGAAGGGAGAGGAAGGGAGACAGAGATGGAGAGTGCGAGGGGTGGAGAAGAAGGAGGATGGAGAAGGAAGAGAAAGGGAGAGAGAGAGAGAAGAGAGGGAGACAGAGTGGAGAGTGCTAGAGGGACAAGAAGGGGGAAGGAGAAAGAAGAGAAAGAGAAAGGGAGAGAGAGAGAGGAAGGGAGACAGAGATGGAGGGAGTGCGAGGGAGGGAGAAGGCAGGAGAAGGAAAAGGAAAGGAAAGGGAAAAGAGAGAAGAAGCGAGACTGCGAGGAGAGAGGGAGACAGAGTGGAGAGTGACAGGCGGACAAGAAGGGGAATGCAGAAAGAACAGAAAGAGAAAGAGGGAGAGAGAGAGGAAGGGAGACAGAGATGGAGAGAGCGAAGGGAGGGAGAAAAAGGGAGATGGAGAAGGAAGAGAAAGGGGAAAGAGAGTGGAAGGGAGAGAGGAGTGGAGAGGATGGAGAAGGAAGAGAAAGGAGGAGAGAGAGGAGAGAGGAAGAGAGAAAGATAAAGAATGCTAAACAGGAGAAAGGAAGGGAACGGAAGAGAAAGAGACGAGATTACGCCAGACAAGAAGAAAAGAGAAGTAAAGAGAAAGTAAAGATAGATTGAGAGAGGCATAGACACACAAACAAAGAGAGAAAGCGAGAGAAGACAGTAGCCAGAGAACTAAACGAGAGAAACCACCAAGGAATATTAAAACCCATAAAAAAATGAGCTGAAAAAAGCAAAGACCTAAAACCTGAATGAATCCTCCCACCCGTAAAATAATAATAATAATAATAAAAATAATAATAATAATAATAATAATAATAATAATAATAATAATAATAATAATAATAATAATAATAATAATAATAATAATAATAATAATAATAATAATAAAAATAAAGAAAATAAAAAAATAAATAATAATAATAATAATAATAATAATAATAATAATAAATAAATAAATAAATAAATAAATAAATAAACAAATAAACAAATAAATAAATAAATAAATAAATAAATAAATAAATAAAATAAAAATTAAAAAAAAACAAGGACGCATCGCCCACTACTACCAGAGAAGGATCAACAAGCCTTATAAACGCCCCTGATCCTCCTGGGAGAGAGTCTGATCCCACAAAATCCCGAAGAAGCAGGCAGTGGGATGAGTTCCCGCTTTTTATTACCGCGAGCAGAGAGATGAGAGGAAGGGGGGAGGGGAGGTGGGGAGAGGAAGGGGGGAGGGGGTGGAAGAAGAAGGGGAGGGTGAGAGAGGAAGGGAAGGGGAGTGGAGGAAGGGGGAGGGAGAGAGAAGGGGATGGGGGTGGGAGAGGGGGTGATTGGGGGGGAGGGGAGTGGAGAGGAAGGGGGAGGGGGTGGGAGAGGGGGGAGGGAGTGAGGGGGAGGGAGGGAATGAGAGGAAGGGGGAGGGGGTGGAAAGAGGAAGGGGGAGGGGGGAGGGTAGTGAGAGGATGGGGTGGGAGGGTGAGAGGAAGGGGGAGGGGGTGGAAGAGGAAGGGGGATGGGGTGGGGGAGGAAGGGGGAAGGGAGTGAGAGGAAGGGGGAGGGATGGAAGAGGAAGGGGGAGGGGGGAGAAAGGAAGGGGGAGGGGGGCGAGGGGGAAGGGAGGGGGTGGGAGAGGAAGGGGAGGGGGTGGGAGAGGAAGGGGAGGGGGAGAGGAGATGGGGAGGGAGGGTGAGAGGAAGGGGAGGGGGATGGAAAAGGGAGGGAAGGGGGAGAGTAGTGAGAGGATGGGGAGGGAGGGTGAGAGGAAGGGGGGGAGGGGGTGGAAGAGGAAGGGGGAGGGGTGAGGGGGAAGGGAGTGAGAGGATGGGGAGGGAGGGTGAGAGGAAGAGGGAGGGGGGTGAGAGCAAGTGAGAGGGGGAGGGGAGGGGAGTGGGAGAGGATGGAGAGGGAGGGTGAGAGGAAGGGGGAGGGGGTGGGAGAGGAAGGGGAGGGGAGGGTGAGAGGAAGAGGGAGGGGGAAGGGGAGGGGAAGGGAGTGAGAGTATGGGAGGGAGGGTAAGAGGAAAGAAGGGTGAGAGCAAGAGGGGAGATGAGAGGAAGAGGAGGGAAAGAGATAATAGGTAGTGGTGAGAGGGAGGAGGGAGGATGAGAGGAAGAGGAGGAGGAAAAGGAAGGAAGAGTGAGAGGAAGAGGGTGGGTGAGCGGAAGGGGGGGGAGGAGGCTTAAGAGGAAAGATGGGTGGAAGAGGAAGGGGGAGTGAAAGAAAGGGCAAGAGGCGAGAGGAAGAGAGAGATATGATAGTAGGAGGAGAGGTAAGATTAGAAGAAAAGGGATTGAAACATATTTTTAAAAAAGTACTAACACACACACGCACACACACGAAAGGTATCCACGTGGGAGGTGCACTTGACACAGACTTTGGCAGACTGCTTGTCTCCTTATCTCACTCTGTCAAGGCAGAATCCCCATTTACTAAATCCGCATCGTCTACCAACCGCATATATCTAGCAAAATAAACACAATAAACTTAAGCTCTAAACAAGAACCCCCTCCCCCCCGTAAAAAGGAAAAAAAATCTAAAAATAGCCATTCCTCCGCCGAATTAGCGAAGCCGAAGACAAAGCCACGATCTTGATATCCCGTTTTCTTCTTTTTTTTTTTAATCATCAGACCTACTACCGACGATCTAATAGCATCTAATAGCGAGGCAATGGGCCGAGGCATAAAAGAAGAGGCCATAACACCCCCGCCCCCCCCAACTCGGGTCTCAGCGGACAGTCAGGAGCGGCAAAATTGTTGGCGCCAAAGGAAGCTCGCCCCCGGAGTGTCGCCAGCTGATCCCGCGTCCGTTATGCTGCACGTGACCTCGTCTCCGCCCGCAGCAAACTCCCCACGCCTTATAAACCTCTGATCAATTATATCACCAGATGAATAAATCTCTTCATTGCAATCACAGAACTACAAAGACAAATCAATTCCTAAATAAAACCCAAACTCCCCAGCAAAATAACCCAACTATCCGCATTCTCAGCAAGTCGAAGCCAGAATCGGGAGATCGGCGGGGTATTTGGCGACCAGACATGTCTACGTCTTCTCGCGGCGAGGACATACGGGCCGCCATCTTGGCTAGCGACGCCCAACTTACGTTCATCGGTGTCTCCTGCCCGTCGCTGCGTCTCCATGGCTGCGGACTTACTCGGCTTGTTGAATTATGCGATGGTCGGGTTACAATTGTCGGGCTAAAATCGTCGGATTTTAATTGTCGGGTTTTATGAGCCAAGGTCGAGTTGGAATTTTGGTCTTCAATAGCGGATAAAGGTTCCTTTATTTGCAGATATGTTTATCTTAATCAGTGACATAATAATGAAAAACATGAGTTGATCAAAATGATAATAACTGAATTATATCTACATCTATAAATATGCATACAGATATACTTATACATATACATATATATACAAATACACATACACATACACATACACACACACACATACATATATATACGTACATACTCCACTCTTCTCTTCTCTTCATTCCTTCTCTCTTCAATTCAACTCAACTCGTTCATCTCAACTCAACCTTACTCTCCCCTCCTCTCCCTTTTTCCCTTCATACCGTCCATACACATAAATAAAACTCCTCAAAAACGAAACACCTCGGAGGGGAAAAAGCCCCCCCCCCACTTATTTCTCCCCTCTTTTCCCCTCTTTCATCGTAAATCGCAAAGGCAACGCTTCTCTCTTTTTGCCTCTGTCTGACTGTGTCTGTCTGTCTGTATTCTCCTCCCTCCTAACTCTCTCTCTTGCTCTCTTTCTCTCTCTCTCTCTCTTACTTCTCTCTCTCTCTCTTACTCTCTCTCTCTCTCTCTCTCTCTCTCTCTCTCTCTCTCTCTCTCTCTCTCTCTCTCTCTCTCTCTCTCTCTCTCTCTCTCTCTCTCTTTCTCTCTCTCTCTCTCTCTTCTCTCTTTCTCTCTCTTTCTCTCTCTCTTTCTCTCTCTTCTTTCTCTCTCTCTTCTTTCTTTCTCTCTTTCTCTCTCTCTCTCTCTTTCTTTCTCTCTTCCTTTCTCTCTCTCTCTCTCTCTTTCTTTCTTTCTTTCTCCCCAATCTTTCTTTCTCTTTCTCTTTCTTCTTTCTCTTTCTTTCTCTCTCTTTCTCTTTCTTCTCTCTCTCTCTCTTTCTTTTTTTCTCTCCTTCTCCCTTTCCTCCCTTCCCCTACGCCCCCTCCCACCCAACCACCCACCTTCCTCCTCCCTCCACCCTCACCTTCCTCCTCACCCTCCCTCTCTTTCCCCCTCCCTCCTTCCCCCTCTCTCTCTCACGGCGACACAGGTTGCGGTTTTCCTCCACCCTCTCGCATTTCAAAAAGGAATCCCGGCAAGTGTTTCCAGCCGACGCGGATAGCAAGGGCAGACGCCGGCGGTGCCATGTGGGGAGGGGGAGGAAGGGAGGGAGGGGGAGAGGGGGGGGGAGGTGAGGGAAGGTAGGGAGGGAGGGAGAGGAGATAGGTGAGGGAGGGAGAGGGGGAGAGGGGGGAAGGTGAGAGAAGGAGGGAAGGGACGGAGGGAGAGGGGATAGGTGAGGGAAAGAGGGAGGCAGGGTGAGGGAGAGGGAAGGAGGGAGGGAGGGAGGGAAAGGGGGAGGGTAGGGAGGGAGGGAGAGGGGATAGGTGAGGGAAGGAGGGAGGGAGGGAAGGTGAGAGAAGGAGGGAGGCAGAGTGAGGGAGAGGATGAAGGAAGGTAGGAAAGGAGGGAGAGGGAGGGTTGGGAAAGAGGGGGAGGAAGGGAAAGGAAGCCAGTGAGGGAGGGAGGGAGGGAAGGAGGGAAGGAAGGGTTAGAAAGGGAGGGATAGAGAGGGGAAGGCAGTAAAGGGGATTGAGGGAGACATAGAGAAGGGAAATGGATGAGTGAGGGGAAAGAGAAGGGAATAGGGGGCTGAGGGAGGGATGGAAGTGGATAGGAGGGGAAGGAAGGTGACAGGAAGAGAAGGAGGAGATGGAGAGTGTGAGGGGGACGAATAGCGGTAGGAAGAGGGAAAGAGAGGGATATGGAAGAGGGGAGAGAGGAAGGAGGATAAGAGAAAGGAAAAGGGAAAGGGAGAGAAACATAAAGGGAGTGAGAGAGGGAGATGAAAAAGGAGACAGAGAGACAAAAAATGTGAGATAAGAAAGGAAGTCCACAAGAACGAGAGAGGAAAGTGGGACTGAAAAGATATAGAAAAAAACAATCACAGCAAGAGAGAGAAGGAGAGACGAATGAGAATGTGAGGAATAGAGAGCAATAATAAATAGGCGGGAACAGTGAAAAACACACACACACACATACATATATACATACACGCAAATTGATAAACAAAGACTATATAAATAAAAACAATTAATAAACAAAAAACAAATATAAACAAACAAAACAAATTAAAACGAAATAAACAAAAATAAAGAGAAAAC
>NC_091564.1:36692167-36732167 GCF_042767895.1 Penaeus vannamei | reverse complement strand
GTTCTCCCTTCCCTTTCATCCTCCTCCTTTCCTCTTCCCTCTTCCTCTCTCTTCACCCTCTCCTTTCCTCCTCCCTCACTTTAACCTCGTTCTTCCCTGCTCTCCTCGTTCCCTTCCTTCCTCCTCCTTCGTTCTCCCCTCCCTTCATCCTCCCCTTTCCTCTTCCCTCTTCCCTCTCTTCACCTTTTCCTTTCCTCCTCCCTCCTTTAACCTCTTTCTTCCCTCTCCTCGTCCCCTTCTTCCCTCACTTCACCCTCCCCTTTCCTCTTCCCTCTCTTCGCCCTCTCCTTTCCTCCTCCCTCCTTTGACCTCTTTCTTCCCTCTCCTCGTCCCCTTCTTCCCTCTCATCACCCTCTCCTTTCCTCCTCCCTCCTTTAACCACTTTCTTCCCTCTCCCCTCTTTCCTCTTTCCGTCCTCCCCTCCCTTTCTCCTTCTCCGTTCTTCCCTCTTCGATATGCAGATAAGTTTCTGTTGCTCGCTTTCCACTCTTTCAAACTACAGCAAACATTTACGTGTGGAAATTCTGTTTGTATTTTCCACTCGCGAAGATTGAAGTAAGAAAAAATATGGAAAAGAAAAATTGAAAATGGGTGAAAAAAATATATGGAAAAGAAAAAAATGAAAATGGAAAAAAAAATATGGAAAAGAAAATTAAAAAGTTGAGAAAATGAAAATTCCAGACAGAGAGAGAGATACAAAAAATGATGAAATGTAAACAGAATAAGAAGAATAAGAAGGAAAAGATAGAAAAGAAAAAAATAATAGACAGAGACACTAATTCAAAATATTTTGACGTTGATGGAGAATCGAATAGGTTCCTGAGTCTACGGATCTGCTCTCCTGATTTCACAAGTATAATATTTAAGACTTTATGAAAACCGGTAAATTACAAATAAGCTAAAAACAGTGATGATAAATTCCATCGATAGTGTATCCATTTTTCTTAAATAAGGAAATAATGTGTGTGTGTGTGTGTGTGTGTGTGTATGTGTGTGTGTGTGTGTGTGTGTGTGTGTGTGTGTGTGTGTGTGTGTGTGTGTGTGTGTGTGTGTGTGTGTGTGTGTGTGTGTGTGTGTATGTGTGTGTGTGTGTGTCTTGATACTGAAATATTCATCCTTCCGAATCTGACACAAGTTCCCCTTTTTATATAAACTCACGATTACAGATATTACAGAACACAAGACTGTATCATATCTATTACCTATACTTTTATCTATCTATCTATTTATCTATCCATCTCTCTATCTCTATGGTGAACTTCTTATTCATCTCTTTATCTATTATTCTTCTATATCGGATTATCATTATCTTTTATATATTTCATTCATTTCTTTATCTACCTTATTTATTCTTATATCCCTTTATCTTATCTATCATCTTTATCTTTAACGCGTAACCCATTCCCAGCAGTCCTCCGATCAGCTGTTTCCCAAAGGCAGGGAGAGAGAGGCAGTTGATTTCTTCCTTCGGCGAGAGTGATTCCAGAAGTCAAAATTCGCGGGTCATATATCCTCCAGGTTTAATCTCGGCGCAGAAAGAGAATGTTTCCTATTTTTCATTTGTTTATGAATGTGTCGTGGTGGAATGTCGGTGTGAAGTCATCAGTAAATTCAGTATAAAGTTGAATGTCGTAGCATATCTGGTTCTGTTGAAGTCATCAGTAAATTCAGTTAAAAGTTGAATTTCGCAGCATATCTAGTTCTGTTGGTCATCAGTAAATTCAGTTAAAAGTTGAATTTCGCAGCATATCTGGTTCTGTTGAAGTCATCAGTACATTCAATTGTTTAACTTCGCCGCAAAGTCGTTTCTGCTGAAGTCTTCAGTAAATTCAGCTTAGTTGAAATTCTCCGGAAATCTGTTTTTGTTAAAGTTATCAGTAAATTCAGTTGAAATCCGCCGCAAATTTGCTTCTTTTTGAAGTCTTTAGTAAATTCAGTTCATGTTAATTTCTCCGCAAACTCGTTTCTGTGGAAATCAACAGTAAATTCAGTACATTTGAATTTCACCGCGAACTACGTTTCTGTTGAAGTTAGCAGTAAATTCAATTAAAAGCGTGTACGAAAAATATATTTGCGCAAAGGTAATGAGCGTATATGTAGCCTACATACCGCAATAAGTGCTAAAATATTTGCACGTGCAGAAGCAACCGCAGTCCTAACCACTAAAGCTCATTAGATGTTGCAACACCTAGGATAAAAAAAAAAAGTGAAGAACATAAACATAGAAGAGAGATGAATAATGATAATAATAAAAAGAGGAAGGCCAAGAAAGAGGCACCGAAGCTGACATCAGAGAGAGAAAAAGGAAGAAGAAAATAAATACGTTATTACCAATAAAAGTATTAGGACTTGTGACAGCGAGGGCAACGGGCTAGAAAGATATATCATAAGAGGAAGTTCTTCAGTTATTGGAGTTCGTCGGAGAAAGTTCAGCAACATAACCTCGGGTCACTATAATGTCATTCCAGCCTCCCCCCCCTTCTTCTCCACCCTTGCCCTTCCCCCTTCCCCCCTCCTAAGCCCCATCTTCGCTCGGGGTAAGGGTAGGGGAGGGGGGGGGGTAAAGAAAGGGGAAGAGAAGAGGTATTTTCATTTCTCAAGATTTTTTTCTTCATTGTTTCTCTGTTCCTTTTCTTCGTTGTCTTCCACTTGTTTTTCTTCGTTGTCTCCTTCCTTTCTCTTATTTCTTCTTCGTCGACTTCCTTCCATTCTTTTTTTTCTTAATTATCTCTCTTCTTCTCTTTTCTTCTTTATATTCTTCCCCTTCCCTTACTCTAACCTTTCCGTCTTCCGTTGTTTATTATTATTATTTTCACTTAACATTTACTTCGAAAAAATCGTTTCAAGTCGAATGAAAAAGAACAAAAAAATAACGAAAGTAACGAAACATTAAATTTGACAACTATGATAAATAATACTAAAAATAACAATGAAAAATACAATAATGGAAATGATGATGACTGATAATGATATTAATCATGATGAAGATAATAATAATAATAATAATAATAATAATAATAATAATAATAATAATAATAATAATAATAATCATAACCATTATCACAACAAAAATAAAGATAATAATAAGAATAACAATAACAACAAATACAATAATAAAACAAAACAAACAAAGCGGACAAAACATACAAACAAATAAAAATAATACTATATTACAATAATAATAATAATAATAATAACAATAATAATAATAATAATAATAATAATAATAATAATAATAATAATAATAATAATAATAATAAACACAAAACAAGCACCAGAGCCTCCTCCCTCCTTCCCCTCCCCCCTCCCCCCTCCCCCGACAGCGAGGCGAAGGGCGAGGCTGGCACCGTCGGGGAGAGAGTGCCACGGTGCCAGAGTCTGTTCATGCCGAAATGCCGAGGGTCTTGCATGCCCGCCTCTCGTGTATTGATCATGTGTGCGTGTCGAAGGAAGGAAGGAAGGTGTGTGTGTGTGTGTGTGCGTGTGTGTGTGTGTGTGTGTGTGTGTGTGTGTGTGTGTGTGTGTGTGTGTGTGTGTGTGTGTGTGCGTGTGCGTGTGCGTGTGCGTGTGCGTGTGCGTGTGCGTGTGCGTGTGCGTGTGCGTGTGCGTGTGTGTGTGCGTGTGCGTGTGTTAATTCACATAAATGAATAAATAAACTACTAAGTGAGTGAATGAATAAATGTTTATATAATATTTCCTGCACACACACACACACACACATACACACAAACACACACACACACACAAAATAACAAGCCACAAGGAGAAGAAAAAAAGACAAAATTATTCCGAAAAAAGAAAAACAAAACGAAAAACATGAAGGCTGGACGACCGGGGTGGGGGTTGAAAGGGGGGGGGGGGAGGAAGGAGAAGGAAGCTGACGCGTGTGACGACCAGGGGGAAGGGGAGGGCGTGGGCGTGTGTGTGGGCGTGAGGGACAGCATCTGGCCCGGGACAACCGCTCGACGAATAATAAGATTATCTCTTCCTCCAAATATATATAATTGAGTTACGGGTTCACCTTACGAGGTCGTCGCCCGTTCTCTCCATCGCGACGACCCTTAACCCCCCCTACCCCCCCCCCCGCGACGACCCCTAATCCCCCCCCCCCCCGCGACGACCCTTAATCCCCACACACCCCCTTCTCTCTCCCTTCCCCTCTTGTGACTCCGTTCATCTCCCTCTACCTTCACCCTCCCTTGAACCCCCTTCCTGTCTCTTCCTTCCCCTCTTGTGATTCCGTCCCCCTCTCCCTCCACCCCCTCCACCCACCCCCCTTACCCCCACCCCCTCCACCCACCCCCCTTACCCCCACCCCCTCCTCTCTCCCATCCCCTCTTGTGATTCCGTCTCACCCTCTCCCTCTCCACTCCCTTGACCCCCCCCTCCTCTCTCTCCCTTCCCTTCTTTGGGTGATTCCGTTCATCTCCCCCTCCACGCTCTCCCCTTGCCCCAATCCTCGTCAACTACCCCAACTTCTCTTCTCCCCAACGCGATTTTTTTTATGTATGGGACGATACTCTATTTCCTCCTAATCCCCACCTTCAACTACCCTCTCTTCTCCTCCCCTTCCCCCTCTAGGAAAATCTTTTCCCCTCTCTTCCTCTCTCCCTCAACCTCCCTCTCTTCTCATCCCTCCCTCCCTCCAAATTTCCTTCCCCCTCTCCCTTTCCCTCCCTGAACCGCCTTTTCTTCTCCTTTCCTCCTACCCCCCAAAATCCCCTCTCTACCTCTCCCTCCCTCTCTTCTCACCCCTCCTCCATCCAAATTTCTAAATTCCCACCCCCTCCCTTCCTCTATTCTCCTCCTTCCCTCTCCCCCCGTTCCTTCCCCTACCCCCCCTCCCTCTCACAACTTCCCCCTCCTGTCCTTCCCATCTCTATTTCCTCCCCCCTTTACCCCCCCATCCTCCTTCCATTCTCATCTCCCCCTTTCACCCCCTCACCCCCCTTCCCATCCTGTCCTTCCCATCCTCCTTCCCCCCCCCCCGTTTACTCCCCTCCCTCTTCTCCCCTACCTTATCCCCCTTCCAATCCTCCTCCCTCCGTTTCCCCCCCCCTCCCTTTTCTCCCCCCTCCTCCTTCCCTCCCCATTTTACTACCTCCTCGTGACTGAAGGCGAGGTCGTAGGCTGGTCGTCATAGGAGTCGTCGATGAAATCCTTCAGTGAAATCGGACACTCGAAAATTTAATCATGAAAGTCTGATCTGATCTCGTCTTTGCCTCCATTTTTTTTTTTCTTTTCTTTTGTCTTTTTCCTGGTCCTTCATTTTCTTGTTGTTTTTTTGTCTTTTTCCTGGACCTTCATTTTCTTGTAATTTTATCTCTAGAGAGAAAAAAATATATATAATGAGAAAACAAATCTAAATATATATGAAAGACAGTAAAAAGCATCAGATAATATGAACAAAAATCAAGGAAGTTCTATAAATAAAATAAACAAAACAGACATTAAGAGAATAAAAAATAATCATCAGATAATATGAAAAAAATCATGGAATTTCTATAAATAAACAAAACCAACATTAAGCTAATAAAAAAATCGACGTTTTCCGATAAGGGTTTTGGCCTCCTCCTCCCTCCCTCCCTCCCTCCCTCCCTCCCTCTCTCTCTCTCTCTCTCTCTCTCTCTCTCTCTCTCTCTCTCTCTCTCTCTCTCTCTCTCTCTCTCTCTCTCTCTCCCTCCCTCCCTCCTCCCTCCCTCCTCCTCCCTCCCTCCCTCCCTCCTCCTCCTCCTCCTCCTCCTCCTCCTCCTCCTCCTCCCTCCTCCTCCTCCCCTCACCGTATGGACTCCCTCAGCGTCCTTTCGGATTTAATTAATAACGGTCAACTTTAAAGGTAAAAGGTGGACGCTTGCCCCTCTATTACAAGCGAAAGAGGGAGAGAGGGAGAGGGAGAGGGAGAGGTAGGGCGAGAGAGAGAGAGACTGAGAGAAAGAGAGACTGAGAGAAAGAGAGCCTGATAGAGAGAGACTGAGAGAGAGAGAGAGAAGAGAAGAGAAGAGAAGAGGAAGAGGAAGAGGAGGGAGGGAGGGAGAGGAGGAGAGGAGGGAGGAGGAGAGAGAGAGAGAGAGAGAGAGAGAGAGAGAGAGAGAGAGAGAGAGAGAGAGAGAGAGAGAGAGAGAGAGAGAGAGAGAAGAGAAGAGAGATAGAGAGAGAGATAGAGAGAGAGAGACAGAGAGGGAGAGAGGGAGGGAGGGAAAGAGAGAGAGGGGGAGACAGAAAAATAAAGAGATGGTTTAGGAATAAACTGGAGTAAGGGAGGAAGAGAAAGAGAGAGAAAGGGAGGGAGGAAGGGGAGAAAGGGATAGAGAAGGAAAGGAAGAGGACTCACAAAAGCGGAAAGGAAAATGAAGAGAACGAAGGAGGGGAGGACGAGTAAAGGAAAATCTCCGGATTTTGGGCAAGAAAGTGGAAGAAGAGACAAAAGAAGGAAAAAAAGATAAAAGAATGCATAATTAATCGTAAGTAAGCGATAAAAACAAGGAACTAGAGATTACTACAAACATTGATAATGAGAATAATAACAAATGCAAATAAGTAATATTAGAAATATATTAGAAATAATGACACAAAAAATAACAAAAAAAAATACTGGTAACAACAACAATACTAATGAGAAACAAAGAAAGTAAAAAACTACAAAAAAAAAATTAAGAGCGCAAAATCGTAATACCACCAATAATAATCACATAAAAAACAGAGAAAATTAACCACTAAAAAATGAGGAATGTAAAAATCTTAATCCTGTTAAAGCACGAGATCATTTTGTGCTGCATTTGACACCGCCACTTAGCTCACTCGCCGCCAGATGTCTCTGCAGGTGCGGCTGGAGACCTTATGAAGGCATGCTGTTCTTCTGGGCGGTTCGAGAAGTCGATATTTAGCAGGTCTCTCTCTCTCTCTCTGTGTCTGTCTCTTTCTCTCTCTCTGTGCCTCTGTCTGTGTCTGTGTCTGTGTCTCTGTCTCTCTCTCTCTCTATCTCTCTCTCACTCTCTCTGTCTCTGTCTCTGTCTCTGTCTCTCTGTTTCTGTCTCTATCTCTGTCTCTCTCTCTCTCTCTCTCTCTCTCTCTCTCTCTCTCTCTCTCTCTCTCTCTCTCTCTCTTTTTCTTTCATTTTTCCCTTTTTCCTTTCCCTCCCTGCTTTATTTCCCGCCTCGGAATGTAAATTGCTTTATGCTCGTTTCCCTTCATACGAAATTTTGTGCAATGATTTCCATAAACAGGATTTTTTTTTTTTTTTGAAAGTTAATAATTGTGAAATATGTGAAAATAATAAAGAACAAGCGAGAGAAAAAATTAATTCTTTGTATACCTATATATAAACATGGTAGAAATTCCCTCTATGGAAAAGAAAAAAGAAAAAAAAGAAGAAAAAAAAGAGAGATTTATTGGAAATTGAGATGGAAAAGAAAAGAAAAATAAATATTGAAAAGTGAGACGACAGTTTTGAAAATCTAATGGATTTCGTCCCCGAGTCCTGAAGATTACGAAACTGTTGTCTCACGTTTCAATAGATCAAAATTTACGTGCGTCCTTTTTTTATCAAAATATCAATACGGTTTTTGAGTATATGTAGAAAATGAAGAGAAGGAAGGAGGAGGGAAGGACAAGATAGTGGAAGAAGAGATAAAAGAAGGAAAAGAAAGATAGGAAGGTATGAATGAGAATATATGTAACTCTTCTCATCTTCCTCCCTCTCCTCCTCTTTTTCCTCCTTCTAATTCCCTTCTCAATTCCTTCCCCTTACTTCCTCCATTTCATTTTTTTCCCTTCTAATTCCCTTCTCATCTCCTTTCCCTTACTTAATCTCTTTCCCCTCTTTCTCTTCTTACTTCCCTCCTTCTCTCCTTCCCCTCTCTCCCTATATTTCATTTTCTTTCCCTCCTCTCCTGCACCTTTCTTCCTCCCTACCCCCTCTTTCTCACTTCCTCCGGTCCCTTCCCCTCCCCCTCCCTCCTCCTTTCCTTCCTTCCTTTCCTTGCCCTCCTCCCCTCCCCTGCCTTCTTCCTCCCTTCCCCTCCATCTTCTGCCCCTTTTCCTTCCCTCTCACCCCTCCCTCTTCTCCCCTGCCTTCCCTTCCCTCCTTTACCTCTCCTCTTCTCCCTTCCCTTTCCTTCCCTCCCTCCCTTCCCCTCCCTCTTCCCCCCTTTTTCCTTCCTCTCACCCCTCCCTCTTCTCCCTCCCTCTCCTCCTCCTCCTTCCTTTTCCTTTCCCTCCCTGACCTCCCTCCCTCCCTTCCCTTCCCCTCTTCTCCCCTCCCTTCCCCTCTTCCCCTTGGCGTCATATATCCTGTTACAGCACACTGATCCCCCTTTAAATCCAGTCTATTTTTCGCCCATAATAAACAACTGCCCCTCCTTCGCCGCCTTCCCTCCATTTTTCTCTCTCCTTCTTTCTTTTTCTCTTTCTTCTTCTTCTTTCTTTTTTCTCTTTCTTCTTCTTCTTTTTCTCTATCTTCTTTATTCTTCTTCTTTTTTCTTGTTTGTTCTATTTTTACTCTCTTATTCTTCTTTTCTTTTCTCCTACTCCCCCGCTTTTGTTCCATTTTTTCTTCTTCTTCTCGTCCTATACCACCTATGTTAAATTTTTCTCTCTTCTTCTTCTTCTACTTCTTACTCTTGCTCTTCTTCTTCTTCTTCTTTTTCTTCTTCTTCTTCTTCTTCTTCTTCTTCTTCTTCTTCTTATCTTCCGTCTTCTTCTTCTGTTCCTCCTTCTCCTCCGTTCCATTTTCTCTCCTTCTTTTCATTTTCTTCTTTTTTCTTTTCTTTATCTTCTTTATTCAATTTTGCTAATTCCCTATTCTTTTGTTTTTCCAATACGGATTAGTTTGCTCGTATTCTTTTATTGGTCTTCTTCTGTTTGTCATTTTTTGTTAGTTTGTTGTTCTTAGTTTGTTTTATTTTCTTTGTTTTCAGTTTTACTTTGTCAACTTTTTTTCGAATATCTTTTTTTTGTTTCTTTTCTATGTCTTTCCTTTTATTTGTTCTTAAGTTTCCCCTCATTTTTTCTTATTCATTTCTGTCTGTTGCTAAATTGTGATTTTCAATATTTTTTCTCTTCTTAAAAATATCGTATCCTAATCTTCCCTCTGTCTCTGTCTGTCTCTTTTATCTTCTTCTCTCGCTCCTTCCTTCGTTCCAAAACCCAATCTTCCCTCTCTCTCTTTCTCTCTCTTTTATCTTCGTCTCTCGCTCCTTCCTTCATTCTAAAACCCAATCTTCCCTCTCTCTCTTTCTCTCTTTTTATCTTCTTCTCTATATTAACAAGCTCCTTCCTTTCATACCAAAACCCAATCTTCTCCCTCTCTCTTTCAATGTCTTCTTCTCTCTGCTCCTTCCTTCATTCCTAAAACCCAATCTTCCTTCTCTCTCTTTCTCTCTCTTTGTCTCTCTTCTCTCTCAGCTCCTTCTGTGGTTCTCATTCTAAACCCAAATCTTCTCTCTCTCTTTTCTCTCTCTCTTTTTATCTTTCTTCCTTCTCCTCGCTCCTTCCTTCATTCCAAAACCCAATCTTCCCTCTCTATCTTCTTCTCTCTTTCATCTTCTTCTCTCTCGCTCCTTCCTTCATTCCAAAACCAGATCTTCCCCTCTCTCTATCTCTTTCTCTCTCTTTATCTTCTTCTCTCGCTCCTTCAGCTTCATTCCAAAAGCCCAATCTTCCTCTCATATGCTCTCTTTCTTCTCTCTTTTATCTTCTGTCTCTCACTCCTTCCTTCATTCCAAAAGCCCAATCTTCTTCTCTCTCTCTTTCTCTCTTTTATCTTCGTCTCCTCGCTCCTTCCTTCATTCCAAAACCCAATCTTCTCCCTCTCTCTCTTTCTCTCTCTTTTCCCATCTTTCTGTCTTCTCAAGCTCTCTTCCTTCATTCCAAAACCCAATCTTCCCTCTCTCTCTTTCTCTCTCTTTTATCTTCTTCTCTTGCTCCTTCCTTCATTCCAAAACCCAATCTTCCCTCTCTCTCTTTCTCTCTCTTTTATCTTCTTCTCTCGCTCCTTCCTTCATTCCAAAACCCAATCTTCCTTCTCTCTCTTTTATCTTCGTCTCTCGCTCCTTCCTTCATTCCAAAACCCAATCTTCCCTCTCTCTCTTTCTCTCTCTTTTATCTTCTTCTCTCGCTCCTTCCTTCATTCCAAAACCCAATCTTCCCTCTCTCTCTTTCTCTCTCTTTTATCTTCTTCTCTCGCTCCTTCCTTCATTTCCAAAACCCAAATCTTCCTCTCCTACTCTCTTTCTCTCTCTTTTTTTATCTTTCTTCTCGCTCCTTTCTTCCTTCATTCCAAAACCCAATCTTCCTTCCATCTCTCTTTCTCTCTCTTTTATCTTCGTCTCTCGCTCCTTATTCATTCCAAAACCCAATCTTCCTCTCTCTCTTTCATCTTCTTCTCAGCCTCACTCCCTTCATTCCAAAACCCAATCCTTTCCCTCTCTCTCTTTCTCTCTCTTTTTATCTTCTTCTCTTGCTTCTCTTCCTTCATTCCAAAATTCCTTAATCTTCTTCTCTCTTTTTCTCTCTCTTTTTATCTTCTCTTCTGCCTCTTCCTTCATTTCCAAAACCTTAATCTTTCCTTCTCTCTCTTTTATCTTCGTCTCTCGCTCCTTCCTTCATTCCAAAACCCAATCTTCAAGAACGAAGTATTGACCAACAACCAACGGAGGAAATTTCCGGTGTAATATTTTGCATTTCTAATCTTTCTGTCGTCTCCTCCTTGTTCTAGTTTAACTCTTATTCTTTACTCACACACATACATACATACACATACATACACATGCATGCACATACATACACACACAACCACAAATACACATAAAACAGTGAGTGAAAGAATGAGGGAGGTGAAGTGATGTGAAGTGGAGGAGGGAGAGAGAGATGAAAGGAGAAAGAAAGAGAAAAGAAATAAGAAAGAAAGAAAGAGAGACGGAGAGAGATAGAGAGAGATAGAGAGAGAGAGAGAGAGAGAGAGATAGAGAGAGAGAGAGAGAGAGAGAGAGAGAGAGAGAGGAAGAGAGGTAGACAGACAGATAAATAGATAGAGAAAGAAACAAACAGACAGACAGACAAACAAGACCCCCACACACGCGCACACCCTCCTCCCCACCCAAACACAGCCAAGATAAAAGCAGCAAGATAACACCCCCACCCTCCACCTCCCCTTCCCCACCCTGCCCAAGAACTTCCACCTCCCCCTCCCCCCCCCCCCGCCACACAGCGTGCAAAAAACAGCTGCAAAAACATCGAAGTCCTCCCTTAGACCTCTGGACATCCGGTCATGAGGAGGTTATGGCATTCCCCCCCCCCCTCACCCCCACCCCCGCCCCCTCTAGGTCTCATGAGGAGCATTCATGAGGCGAGAGACTCATGGCGTCCTCATTCCACTAGTACTACTACTAATAATAATAATGATGATATTAATAGCGATAATGATAAAGATAAAAATAATAACGATAATAATAAAGATAATAATAATAACGATAGTAATAAAGATAGTGATAATAACGATAATAATAAAGATAATGCTAATAACGATAATATTAAAGATAATAATAATGACGATAATAACATTGATAATAATAACAACAATAATGATTCCGATAATATTAATTTAAAAAATACAACGACAAATAATACAAAAATAACGACGAATGTGACTAATGATCGAAGACGAAAGACGAAAAGAGGAGTAAATAAAAGAGAAAAGAGAAGAGAGAAAGCGAAAAAAGAAAGAAAAACACAGACAGACATCCAGAAATTAAATAATAAAACCACACACACACACACACACACACACACACACACACATACACACACACACACACACACACACACACACACACACACACACACACACACACACACACACACACACACACACACACACACACACACACACACACACACACAAAAAAAAAAAAAAAAAAAAACCCCGCCATCCAAATTTCATCTTTCAAAATGATTAAAAACCGGGACCGGAAGTCGTTACTCATCCAAAGAAAACGGACGGGAAATTTTGGCATTTCGGTAATAAGGAAAATATTCGGATTATCGATCGCTTCCTCCCCTCCTCCCCCTCCCCCCCTTCCCCCCTAATACGATGGCCAAGCTGAACTGATTTTGTCGTAAACTCATTTTGAATCTAATTTTAAGATGGTAGATGGAAACGAGAGAGAAAATGCTCATTTTCTCTCTCATGTTTATTCTTTTCTTCTTTTTTTTGCGTGTTCTTTCTCTATTTTTTCTTTTCTTTTCTTTACTTTCTTTCTTATTTGCCTTCATTTCTCTCTCTCTCTCTCTCTCTCTCTCTCTCTCTCTCTCTCTCTCTCTCTCTCTCTCTCTCTCTCTCTCTCTCTCTCTCTCTCTCTCTCTCTCTCTCTCTCTCTCTCTCTCTCTCTCTCTCTCTCTCTCTCTCTCTCTCATTTTATCATATCTTCTTCTGCCTTCTCTCCTTCCTCCCTCCCTTTCCTCCCTCCCCCTTTCCCCCCCCCACCCTTCTCCCTCCCTCCCTCCTCCCTCCCTCCCTCCCTCCCTCCTTACACAAATATTATCTCTCACATCTCTGAACCTCTCACGCAAACACAGACTTTCATGCAGACAAGCATACAAAAACAAATAAAAAACAAACAGAAGCACACAGAGAGAAAGGGAGAGAGAGAGAGAGAGAGAGAGAGAGAGGAAGGGAGGAAGGGGGAAGGGAGAGGGAGAGGGAGGGAGGAAGGGGAGAGGGAGGGAGGGAGGGGGAGAGGGGGAGAGGGAGGGAGGGAGGCAAGGAGAGAGAGAGAGAGAGAGAGAGAGACAGAGAGAGAGAGAGAGAGAGAGAGAGAGAGAGAGAGAGAGAGAGACAGAGACAGAGAGAGAGAGAGAGAGAGAGTACGAGAAAAAAAAGAGAAAAAAAGAGAGAGAGGACGAGAAAGAGAAAGAAAAAGAGAAAGAGAGAAAAAATAAAATAAAAACAGAGGGCATTAAAAGCTCTTTAGGGAGTTTAAATCAGACGGTTCGATGCAGTCTCAAATTATGACCTTTTCGCGCTCAGCTGGACTGCTGGCGAGGTCGTCTTCTTCCCTTCTTTCTCTCCCTCTCTTTCTTTCTTTTATTTATCTTTCCTTCTTTCTTTCCCTCTCTTTTTTCTTCTATTTTTCTCTCCCTCTTTCCTTCTGTTTCTCCCTCTCTTTCTTTCTTCTATTTTTCTCTCCTTCTTTCCTTCTTTCTCTCTCTCTTTCTTTCTTCTATTTTTCTCTCCTTCCTTCCTTCTTTCTCTCCCTCTCTTTCTTTCTTCTATTTTTCTCTCCCTTTCTTTCTTCTATTTTTCTCTCCCTTTCTTTCTTCTATTTTTCTCTCCTTCTTTCTCTCGCTCTCTTTCTTTCTTCTATTTTTCTCTCTTTTCCTTCCTTCTCTCCCTCTCTTTCTTCTATTTTTCTCTCCCTCTCTTTCTTTCATCTATTTTCCTCTCCTTCTTTTCTCCTTCTCCGTGTTTTATTCTTCAGTTTTCCTAATCTCCTCCTTTTCTCTCGTTGCATTTCGTTATGTTTTCTTTTTTTTCTTTCTTTTTTTCTAGTCAAGATAGTGGGAATAGAGGAAACAAAATAAATGGACGAGAAAAGGGAAAATCTAAATGAAAAATAAGAAAGAAAGATAAGCAATTTGGAGAAACTGTAAAAATGAAAGAAATAAAAAAAAAAAACGCGAATCAGTAAATTAACATATTAATGAATCAATGCACTGGAACAGAAGCCAATAACCAAAATAAATATTTCCCCTTTTCTCTCCCCTATCTCTTTCACCCCCTTCCCCTCCCCCTCTCCCTCCCTCCCTCCCATTCTTTTCTCCTTCCCCCTCCCCCCTCCCCTCCCCTCCCATTTCTCCCCCCATCCCTCCCCTCCCATTCCTCCTCCCTCTCCCCTCCCATTTCTCCCCTCCTCCCTCCCTCCCATTTCTCCCCTCCCCTCCCTCCCATTTCTCCCCTCGTCTCCCTTCCTTCCCATTTTCCCCCCATCTCCCTCCCATTTCCCCCTCTCCCTTCCCTCCCATTTCTTCCTCCCTCTCCCCTCCCTCCCATTTCTCCCCCATCTCCCCCCTCCCATTTCCTCCTCCCCTCTCTTCCATTTCTCCCCCTCTCCCTCCTCCCATTTCCTCCTCCCTCTTCCCTCCTCCCATTTCCTCCTCCCCTCTCCCCTCCCATTCCTCCCCCTCCCCCTCCCCTATTTCTCCCCCTCCCTTCCTCCCATTTCTCCCCCCCCTCTCCCCTCCCCTCCCATTTCCTCCCCTCCCCTCCCCCTCCCCCTCCCCCCTTCGTCGGCGCCCCACGGGAAATCTCGATAAAAAAAAAAAGTTACCTACAAGGGCCTCGAAACAGGAAGAAGGTCGGTTGCGCGTAAGTAGGTAAGTAGGTAGGCAGGGCATAGCAGGAAGTCAGTGAAGTGGTAAGTAGATAAGCAGGAGAGCAGGAAATTGGTTTAAGCGGTAAGTAGGTAGCAGGAAGTTAGTGCAGTGGTAAGTAGATAAGCAGGACGGGACAGGAAGTGGCTAAAGTGGTAAGTAGGTAGGCAGGGCATAGCAGGAAGTCAGTGAAGTGGTAAGTAGATAAGCAGGAGAGCAGGAAATTGGTTTAAGCAGTAAGTAGGTAAGTAGGTAGGCGGGGCATAGATGGAAGTTAGTCAAGTGGTAAGTAGATCAGCAGGAGAGCAGGAAATTGGTTTAAGCGGTAAGTAGGTAGGCAGGACATAGCAGGAAGTCAGTGAAGTGGTAAGTAGATAAGCAGGAGAGCAGGAAATTGGTTTAAGCAGCAAGTAGGTAAGTAGGTAGGCAGGGCATAGCAGGAAGTCAGTGAAGTGGTAAGTAGATAAGCAGGAGAGCAGGAAATTGGTTTAAGCAGTAAGTAGGTAAGTAGGTAGGCAGGGCATAGCAGGAAGTTAGTGAAGTGGTAAGTACACAAGCAGGAGAGCAGGAAATTGGTTTAAGCGGTAAGTAGGTAAATAGGTAAGCAGGTAGGCAGGAAGTAGCTTAAAGGTCGATTCACATGTCAGTGGTGTATCAGTGCCGTCTTAGTTCAGTGTCAGTGAAATCCGTGACGCTTCAGTGACGTCCGCAGTGACCGTAAAACATAAGAAAAAAAAAGGCAGTTTTCAGGCAGAATTGGCAATAATTCCCATAATTCTTCAAGTGGAAGAGACTGAGCATAAACTGAAGAAAGGAAAGTGGGGACATGAAATCTGGAAGAACAGAGAGTTTGCTAATCTATACAAAGAATTAACCGATGATGAAACATTTTTTCCTAGTAGTTCAGAATGTCTAAAATTGTTCCATCATATTTGTCATTAAAACGTAGGCTCATCTGAATAAGCAAGACACTGGACAAAGGCTATGACACTAAGGGGACAATTGACAGTTTGAGGTTAAATAATACAAACATTTTGTAATTGTTCATTGTATTTTCTTTTAATCACAGATTTTTCTGAACGACAAACAAATCTTAGGCATTTCTTTTGCAAATACAGTGCATTAAAAACAGCTAAATTCATGACTCATTTTTTCACGAGAAGCTAAAAACACGAATCCGACGTCCGTAAAGAAAGAAAGAAAGAAAGAAAGAAAGAACGAAAGAAAGAAAGAAAGAAAGAAAGAAAAGAAAAGAAAAGAAAAGAAAGAAAAGAAAAGAAGACAAGAGAAAAGAAAAGAAAAGAAAAGAAAAGAAAAGAAAAGAAAAGAAAAGAAAAGAAAAGAAAAGAAAAGAAAAGAAAAGAAAAGAAAATAGTTGACGACGATAATTCCAAATCACGGCACGGATACGGAACGGCCACTGAGAGATAAAACACGGTACTGCGCCGGACACGTGACCGCGTCGGCCGAATTCAAAGGGACGATATAATTTAATTCACTGACACTGACGGACTGAGCGGAAGCGGCACTGATACGCCACTGACATGTGTGAATGGGCCTTAGAGCGGTAAGTAGGTAAGCAGGCAGGAATAGGCAGGAAGTTGCTTGCAGCGGTCAGTAGGTAAGCAGGACAGCAGGAAGTTGATTATAGCGGTAAGTAGACAGGCAGGAAGTTGATTAGAGCGGTCAGTAGGTAATCAGGACAGCAGGACGTTGATTACAGCGGTAAGTAGGTAAGCAGGACAGCAGGAAGTTGATTATAGCGGTAAGTAGGCAGGCAGGAAGTTGATTATAGCGGTCAGTAGGTAATCAGGACAGCAGGACGTTGATTACAGCGGTAAGTAGATAAGCAGGAATGGGCAGGACGTTGATTACAGCGGTAAGTAGGCAGGCAGGAATGACAGGACGTTGGCTAAGCGGCAAGCAGTTCAAGCAGGATGCCGAGGTAGCAGGCTGATCCTGAGGTCGATTAAGCCGATGTCGAGTAGGCTGCTTATTGCATGGGAGGGGGAAGCTTTAGCCAGGCAGTGACTTGCAAGATAAGAGGGAGAAATTCGGATAGAGGGAAGAGATAAGAAGACGAAGAGGGTGATGGAGAGAGAGAGAGAGAGAGAGAGAGAGAGAGAGAGAGAGAGAGAGAGAGAGAGAGAGAGAGAGAGAGAGAGGGAGAGAGAGAGAGAGAGAGAGAGAGAGAGAGAGAGAGAGAGAGAGAGACAGACAGACAGACAGAGAAACAAAGACAAAGAGAGAGAAACAAAGACAAAGAGACAAACACAAACAGACACAGACACAAACACAAGACACACCGACCAGTAACCCCCCCCCCTCCAATCCACCCGGCCAAGATCAGCACCGCCCCCTCGAATCTGAGGGGAAACGCCCGCAGGGGAAAATGCAGCGTGGGCGGGCGCCGAAAAGGGCCGAGCGGGGGCGTGGGCGGGCGCCGAAAGGGCCGAGCGAGGACATGGGCGGCACACAAGGGCCAGATCGTGCCGGGCAACAGGAAGGCACCGTTTACCGAGGCACCGCTCACACCCATCCGTCTGGTTTAGCGCCGCATGCCCCCAGGCCGTCCCCTTTCACCCCTTCTCTCTCTCTCGGATTCTTTCTCTTTCTCTTTTCTCTCTCGGGTATCTTTTCTGGTTCTTTCTCTTTCTCTTTTCTCTCTCGGATTCTTTCTCTTTCTCTTTTCTCTCTCGGGTATCTTTTCTGGTTCTTGCTCTTTTTTTCTTTCTCTTTCTCTTTTTTTTTCTTTCTCTTTCTCTACTTCTCTGTCTCTGGTTCTGTTTCTTTCTCTTTCTTCTTCTCTTTTTGACTCTGTCTCTTTCTCTCTCTGTCTCTGTCTCTTTCTCCTTATCTTTCTGTCTGTCTCTGCCTTTCTTTCCCTTTCCTTCTCCCTCTCTTTGTTTCTGTGTGTGTGTGTGTGTGTGTGTGTGTGTGTGTGTGTGTGTGTGTGTGTGTGTGTGTGTGTGTGTGTGTGTGTGTGTGTGTGTGTGTGTGTGTGTGTGTGTGTGTGTGTGTGTGTGTGTATGTGTGTATGTGTGTATGTGTATGTGTGCATGATTGCGTGCATGCGTCCGTACGTCCGTCCGTCCTTGTGTGCGTGCGTGCGTCCGTGTGTGCCTCAACCATTTGCATACTTCCCTCTCCATTTCTCCATCCTTCCCCCTTCGCTCTTCACTCTTCCTCCTATGTATCTCGTTTCCCTTTCCTTCCCCTCCGTGAATTCACTTACATAATAGATTAGTAAATGGACAGAAAGGATTTTCTCTCCGCCTTCATTTAAACTTAAAAATGATGTCTCTGAGAGCGTGTGCGTGTGAATGTGCGTATAAATAATTTACGCACACACACCTACGCACAAACGCACATCTCTATCAACTTACACAGACGTGGCCATAAATATATAATCTAACATAGAGGGTCCGAGAGAGAGAGAAAGAACAGGGAGAATGAGAGAGAGAGAAAGGGAAATAGAGAGAGAAAGAGAGAGCGAAAGAGAAAAAGATGGAGAAAAATATAGAGATAGAGATAGAGAAAGAGATTGAGAGAGAGAGAGAGAGAGAGAGAGAGAGAGAGAGAGAGAGAGAGAGAGAGAGAGAGAGAGAGAGAGAGAGAGAGAGAGAGAGAGAGAGAGAGAGAGAGAGAGAGAGAGAGAGAGAGAGAGAGAGAGAGAGAGAGAGAGAGAGAGAGAGAGAGAGAGAGAGAGAGAGAGGGAGAGAGAGACACACAGACAGATAGAGAGAAGGAAAGAGAGAAAGATAAAATAGAGAGAGAAAGAGAAAAGAAAGAGAGAAATGAACAGGAGGAAAAGGAAATGACAATGGAGAGAAGAGGTGACAGAGGAAGTACTGAGAGGGGAGAGAGGGGGGAGAGGGAAGGGGGGGGTTAAGGGAGCTGACCACGAGGCTCCCGGTCCGATAGATAAGGAAGTCAACACTTATTCTCTTGACTGCGGTGGCAACCCCTCTCCCCCCTCTCCCCTCTCCCTCTCTTTTCTCCCCCTCTCCCCTTTGCCTTCTTCCTCTCCTTTTTTCCCTTCGCTCCTCTCCCTCTTCCTCTCCTCTCTCCCCTTTGCTTTCTCCCTCTCCTTTTCCCCCCATTCCTCTCCCTCTCCCTTTGCCTTCTCCTCTCTTTCTCCCTCTCCCCTTTGCCTTCTCCTTCTATTTTTTCCCCTTTCCTCTCCCCCTCCCCTTTTGCCTTCTTCCTCTCCTTTCTGTAGCCCTCTCCACCTTTCCCTTCTTTTCTATCTCTCGCCCCTCCATTTTTCTTGTTTCTTCCCCTTCTCGTCTCTCTCTCCCCTTTCCTCTTGTCTCCCCAGTTCTCATTGCTTTGTCTCCTCCTCTGCTTCTCCCCTCTCATCTCTTTCTCGTCTATTCTTTCTTCCTCTTACCCTTCTCCCTCATTCCTCATCCATTTCCCCATATACTTTCCTTTTACACTTCCCCTCCTTTCCCTTCATTCTCACCTCTCGCCCTTCCCCAATTCTTTGTCTTCCTTATTTCCCCATTTCTCTCCTCACATTTCTATCCCCTTCCCCTCTCTACCTTTCTCACCTCTCTCCCTTCCTCTTTTTTCTCACAACTATTCCTTTTTTTCTCTCCCTCTCTGCTTTCTCTCTCTTCCCCTCCTCCCCCCTCCTCACCTCCCTCCTTTCCCTCCTCCTCATTTCTCCCCCTCATCCCTCACCCTCACCTCCTCTCCCCTCATTCCATCCCCCACTGATCCTTCCCCCTCCTCAACTCCCCCTCCCCTCTCTCCCTTCCTTCCTCCTCATTTCTCCCTCATCCCTCATCCTACCTCCTCCCCCTCCTCCCCCTACCCCCTTCATCCTCACCCTCATTCCCCTCATCCTCCCCCTCACCTCCTCCCCCTATCCCCTTCATCCTCACCTCCTCCTCATTTCTCCCCCTCTCTCCTCATCCACCACCCTTCCCCCTCCTCTCCCCTCATCCGCCCCCGACCCATAGCCCCTCATGACACTAATATCCGCTTCGAAGTCTATAATCATAATCCGAGCGGTTCTCATGACAACTGACGTCAAGAGCGAGCATCCTATCGATTTTATGTATAACTCACAAAGGAGATGAGTATGTCGTGAGGAAATGAGTATGTCATGAGGAAATGAGTATGAGGCCATGAGGAAATGAGTATGACATGAGGAAATGAGTATGAGGTTATGAAGAAATGAGTACGAGTTCATGAGGAAATAAGTATGTCATGAGGAAATGAGTATGACGAGGAAATGAGTATGAGGTCATGAGGAAATGAGTCTGAGGTCATGAGGAAATGAGTATGAGATCATGAGGAATTAAGTATGAGGTCATGAGGAAATGAGTCAGAGTTGAGGAAATGAGTCTGAGGACATGAGGAAATGAGTATGAGGTCAGGAGGAAATGAGTATGTCATGAGGAAATGAGTATGAGGTCATGAGGAAATGAATATGAGGTCATGAGGAAATGAGTATGTCATGAGGAATTAAATATGAGGTCATGAGGAAATGAGTCTGAGGTCATGAGGAAATGAGTATGAGGTCATGAGGAAATGAGTATGACATGAGGAAATGAGTCTAACGTCATGAGGAAATGAGTATGAGGTCATGAGGAAATGAGTATGAGATCATGAAGAATTAAGTATGAGGTCATGAGGAAATGAGTCTGAGGTCATGAGGAAATGAGTCTGAGGTCATGAGGAAATGAGTATGAGGTCATGAGGAAATGAGTATGACATGAGGAAATGAGTATGAGGTCATGAGGATATGAGTATGAGGTCACGACTTCATTTTCGCGTGAGGGTTCGAATCGAAGGGCGATGTGACGTCACGAAGAATTATTTATCTAAGTGACGTCATATTCGGAAGCCGAACGAGCTAAAATAAATCATGATAAAAAAGAAATTGAATTAGAAGATAACAGAGAGAGAGAGAGAGAGAGAGAGAGAGAGAGAGAGAGAGAGAGAGAGAGAGAGAGAGAGAGAGAGAGAGAGAGAGAGAGAGAGAGAGAGAGAGACAGAGAGACAGAGAGAGGGGGGGAGGGGAAGTGAATTTAATGAATAAAAGAAAGAGAAAGAGAAAGTGGAGGGAAAGGGGGAAGGAGAGGGGAGAGAGAGAGAGAGAGAGAGAGAGAGAGAGAGAGAGAGAGAGAGAGAGAGAGAGAGAGAGAGAGAGAGAGAGAGAGAGAGAGAGAGAGAGAGAGAGAGAGAGAGAGAGAGAGAGAGAGAGAGAGAGAGAGAGAGAGAGAGAAAGAAAATAAAACAAAAATAAAAATTCCAAATCACAGCATTGCCAACCCCAACACCAGCGCCATCTATACGACTGAAGCAAAAAGCTCTGTAAGCTTCGAGTTTATCCAATTTTAAGCAACAACATTTGCCTGTTGTTTGTCGTGGGTTGCCAGAGGCCTCCGGGCGGGATATCTTCCTTCCAGTATTTCGAAATCCTTATCTTTTTACATCTGGTCTTCGTAAAGTCTGGATTTTTTTTTTTTTTTTTTTTTTTGGGGGGGCGGGGGTTATGCATTTCCATTTATACGTAAATCTCTTTCTTTTCTTTCTTTCTCTCCTCCTCTTCCTCTCTCCTTTCGTTCTTGCCTCTACCACTCCCTCTCACCCTCTTCTTCCTCCTCCTCCTCTTTCTCGTCCTCTCTCCCACTCCCCACTTTCCCTCCCACTCCCCACTGCATCCCCCCCTTCCCCACCCCTTCCCTCACACTCACCTTACCATTTTTCTTCAAGACGACCGGAAGTCACAAACACGTTTCCGACACGTACCTGAAACGAGGAAACAAAATGTAAATAAACATCATTTTTGGAACGCCCAATTAACTGGATTTAAAAAGGGGGGGGGAGAAGGGAAGAAATAGCTTATTAACAATATCCTATTATAATGTTCAAGTTCACTGAATATGTGTATCTGTCAGCGCAATTGCAAAAGTGAAAAATAAATAAACTGATTGAAAAGTTATGGATTTTTTTTTCTCTTTGTCGCTGCATTCTGTGAATAATTTCAGATAAATATTGAAAAAATAATTCTACAGCACCAATAATAATGATAAAAATCGTGATAATAGTGGGAATATGAGTGCAAATGATAATACGAACAACGATGACGAAGATGATGATAACGAAGAAGAGGAAGAGATGATGATGATGATGATGGTGATGATGATGATGATGATGATGATGATGATGATGATGACGATGATGAAAATGATGATGATGATGATGATGATGATGGCGATGATGATGAAAATAAAGATGAGGATGAGGATGAAGATAATTATGAAGATTGATGATGATAACTCAATAATGGTAAAGATAATGATAATAACGAAAAAACTAGTAACACTATAATCACTCTTGTTCTATAATCAATACATCACTAACGAATTCAACAACAGTAATGCCATCCGTTACACAACCAAAATTGCTACAACACCAACAACGGCAACCCAATACCTAAATCCCAAAATAAATAAAAAACAAGCGATGTAAAATGCAAAAATCTCACCTTTTTTCGAACTCTTTTGATGTGAATTGAACCATCCCCCCCCCTACCCTACCCTACCCCCCCCTTTGTGTTAAACCCTGGACATCGCTGTAATCTAGAGCCAAGTTCGAAAAAAATAGGATTAATTTGGGGATGATAAACTTTTATCCGGACATTTACCGACTTATGCGCCTTCCCCCTCTATCTCCCCTTCCTTCCCCTCCTTTCACCTCGCCTTCTCCTTCCATTCTCTCCCCTACTTCTCTTCTCCCCACCCCTTCCCTCCCTACTTCTCTACTTCTCTTCTCCTCCCCCTTCCCTCCCCTTCTCTTCTTCACCCCATCTTTTCTTCTCCTCTCCCCTCATCTCTCCTCTCCTCCCCTCCCTTCCCCTCCCATCCCCTCCTTCTTCTTTCCCTTCCACATCTTCCTTTCCCCCTCCTCCATGCTATAGTTTTTCCCTATCTACGTATTTTCTCCATGAGAGTGAGCTGGGTGAATGAAAGAGAGAGAGAGAGAGAGAGAGAGAGAGAGAGAGAGAGAGAGAGAGAGAGAGAGAGAGAGAGAGAGAGAGAGAGAGAGAGAGAGAGAGAGAAAGAGAGAGAGAAAGAGAGAGAGAGAGAGAGAAAAGATATCTAGAAAGACAGACAGAGACAAAAATAGAAAATCAGAGAGAAGAAAAAAAAAATAAAAACCAAAAAAACAAAATACAAACATACAATTACAAAATCCAAGAAAACCCCAAAAAAAGTGTAAGAATCCGAGAAGGAAAAGGAAAAAAAAGAAGGGAAAAGGCGAGGGAAGAAGGGAAGGGAGAGGGAAGAAGGGAAGGGAGAGGGCAGGGAGAGGGGAGGGAGGGGGAGGCAGCTTTCTTGCAAGACGGGCGGTCAGACGTCTTGCAGAAAATCCTCCCATAGACGTTGAATTATGTCTTGGTGGATTCGAAGAACGGGTGGGGAAGAGGAGGGAAGGGGGAAGGGGGGAAGGGCCAGAAGACGGGTGGGAGAGGAAGGGAAGGGGGAAGGGGGGGGGGGGTAGATGAAGCCGGGTGGGGGAGAGGAGGGAAGGGGGAGCAGAAGACGGGTGGGAGAGAGGAGGGAAGGGGAGATGAAGACAGGTGGGGGAGAGGGGGAAGGGGGAGCAAAGCTGGGTGGGGGAGAGGATGGAAGGGGGGAAGGGGAGATGAAGACAGTGGGGAAGTGGGGGAAGGGAGTCGATGAAGACAGATGGGGGAGTGGGGGAAAGGGGGAGAGTAGGGGTGTTGAGAAAGGGGAAAAGGTGTCAAAATGTACAGGACGGAGGGGGGGAGAGAGGGGGTGAAATAGGGAGAGAGAGAAGTGTCAGAGTAAAGAATGGGGAGGGGGGAAGAGGGGGGGGGAGAGAAAAAAGGATTCAGAATTCCAGACTTGATACGAAATTCCTTATATATATATATATATATTTCTTTCCCCACTTCTTCCTTTTTTATTTATCGTCCTTTTTTTTCTTCAAAATTCTGTACGGAAAACCTAGAACTTTTTTCTTCTCTCTCTCCTTTTGATCTTGCAGTTTCAGCAGTTTATATTTTTCTTTTCCCTGTTTTGTTTTTCGTCTCTGCTATTTTTCTTATTTTATTTTCCTAACGATCTCACATTTCAAGGATTTTCCTTTATCAATTGTTAATCAATTAATTGTTTTTTGATACGTAAACCGAAAATACAGTCTCTCAGTCTGCTTGCTTGTCTGTAGATCAGTCTATCTAAAGAGAAAGACTGTCTGTCTATCTCTGTCTGTCTGTCTATCTGTCAATCAGTCCGCCTATCCGTGTCTGACTGTCTGTAAGTCAGTCTAACTAGAGAGAAAGGGATTGTCTGTCTATCTCTAAGTCACTCTGTCTATTAGTCCGCCTATCTGTGAGTTCGTAAATTCCCTTCATCTTCCCTTTCCTCTTCCTCTTGCCTATCTCTTGCCTTCCTCTTCCTCTTGCCTATCTCTTGCCTTCCTCTTCCTCTTCCCTTCCCTTCCTCTTCCTCCTCCTCCTTCTCCTCCTTCCTTCCTCTTCTTCCTCCTCCTCCTCCTCCCCCTTCCCTTCCTTCCTTGCCTTCCCCCACCGCCTCCTACTCCTCGAATTCTCCCGTCGCCCTCCCTAGCCCCCCTCCCACCAGCCACCCACGAGCCCCACCCACGCCCACCGCCGGCAGTAACAGTACGCCCCCCCTCCCCCCTCCCACTCCTTGCCCTTTTCCCGTCAGCCCTCCCCTCCCCCCTCTCCCCCGCCTTGGTAGTTTACTTGACATTCGTGTTAACCGTTCAGTTTGGCTTTCCCTCCTCTTACTCCTACTCCTCCTTATCCTCCTCCTCTTTCTCTCTCTCCTCCCTCTCATTCTCCTCTTTCTCCTCTTCTCCTTATCCACTTTCTTCTCCTTCTCCTCTCCTCCTCTTTCTTCTTCTTCTTCTTCTCCTCCACCTCGACCCCCATCCCTTCCTCCTAATCCTCCTACACCTCTCGTCCTCCACCCCCACCCTTTCCTCCTCCTCTATCACTTCTCTCTCCTCCTCCTCCCTCCTCCTCCACTCTCCCTTTCCTGGCGCACCCTCGCCATCCCCTAATTGGCACCTCAGCCCCTTCCCACCCCTTCCCTCCCTTCCCACGTCACCCATCCCTTACCCTTTCCCCCTCCCTCTGTTCTTGCTCTCCCCTTTTCCCTTTCCCTATGTCCTCCCCCTCCTCCATGTCCCTCCCCCTTTTCTCCCTCCCTACGTCTCTTCCCTTTCCCCTACGTCTCTTCCCTTTCCCCACCCCCTGCCCCTGCCCCTTTCTCTCACCCCTGTCCCTGCCCCTTTCCCCCTCCCCACGCCCCTACCCCCTTTCCCCACCCTCTCCCTCCCCCAGCCCCCACAGAACATGCTCGTCTGTCTCGTCTTAATCAATACACATTCGCAGTCTTCTCGGTCGTGCAAAACCGTCGGTCACATTCCGCTGCCATTTATAACAACCTCAAAAAAACAAACAGAAGCATGTTGTATTATGATTCCGGACGGCGGCGAGTGGATGTGCGTGCGAGCGTGCGTGCATGGAGGGAGGGGAGTGGGAGAGGTTGGGAGTGGGGGTGGGGGGGAGGAGGAGTAGGGATGGGGGGGCTGTTGAAAGTGATTCTCTGGGTAGGAAGGGTGGGGACGGACACACACACACACACACACACACACACACACACACACACACACACACACACACACACACACACACACACACACACACACACACACACACACACACACACGCACACACACACAGACACATATATGTGTGTGTATCTGTGTCTATTTGCCTATTCATTTATGCATACATGTAAGATTTAAAGATCTGTAAATCCTGCAGATATACCAACGTATGCATGTGTGCATACCCATGCATGAATAAAAATTTGTATCAGTGTATATTACGCTAACGTGATTTTGCATGTTTATTTAAAAGCGACTGTAAACAACACCCATACAATAACAAATAGAATGTTAGCCTTAATGTTTATGCACGCAATCATTTAAGTAAAATCCCATTAAAAATATATAATAGAGGGGAAAATTCACATGCCTTGTACAGTCTGAAAATAAATAACTTTGCGAAAAAAAATAAATAAGTTACTCTTGCCGGGGCTGTTGCGTCTGTCATGGCCCCGACCTCATGCAATTTTGACTCTTAGAGAGGAGATGCAAAATGGCGATTATTGCTATGCCAGTGTGCTTTCTACTTCGGAGAGCCGATGTGATACTAAAGAGAGATTGTGGGAGGAGAGGCGAGGGAGGGAAGGAGGGAAGGGAGGGACGGACGGAAGAAGGGGAGGGGGAAAAGGAGGGAAGGGCGGAAAGGGAGGGAGAAAGGAGAGGGAAGATAAAGGAGGGAGGGAGGGAGAGGGGAGGAAAAGGAGGAGGGAGGAGGGAGAAGGGAAGGAAGAGAGGAGGGAATGAGGAAGGGAAAGGAGGGAAGCAGGGGGAAGAGGAAGCAATGGAGAGAGGAAAGGGAGCGAGGGAAACTAGAGAGAGAGAGAGAGAGAGAGAGAGAGAGAGAGAGAGAGAGAGAGAGAGAGAGAGAGAGAGAAGAGAGCGGGAGAGAGAGAGAGAAAAGAGAGAAGAGAGAGCGGGAGAGCGAGAAAGAGAGAGAAAGAGAGAAAGAGAGAAAGAGAGAAAGAGAGAAAGAGAGAAAGAGAGAGAGAGAGAGAGAGAGAGAAAGAGAAAGAGAGAAAGAGAGAAAGAGAGACAGACAGACAGATAGCGACCGAGCTAAAAAAAAAACAAACAGACAACGAGAGAGAGAGAGAGAGAAATGAGATTCAAACGTGAAAAGGAAATCAAGTGAGAAGACCATAGGATCGAGGGAAAGGACCTCATTTCCGCGATGCATCCATTCAGCGGACTCGATCAGTGTCATTCGGAGTCCCGGGCCGCCAGGATCGGGGCTTCGAACGAGGGGGGGGGGGTGAGGGAGGGAGGAGAGGGGAGAGGGTGGAGGGAGTAGAGGGGAGAGGGTGAAGGAAGGAGAGGGAGGGATGGGAAGAGGGATGAGGAAGGAGGGATGGGAGAGATGGGAAGCGGAGGGGAGGGGAAAGGAAGAGAGAGAGAGAAAGGGGGGATACAAACTCTGCTACATCATTATTCTCCTCATCCTCCATCACCACCACCACCACCACTACCTCCTCCTCCTACTCCTCCTCCTCCTCCATCTCCTCCACCTCCTCCTCCTCTTCCTCCTACTCTTCTTCTTCTTCTTCTTCTTCTTCCTCCTCCTCCTCCTCCTCCTCCTCCTCCTCCTCCTCCTCCTCCTCCTCCTCCTCCTCCTCCTCCTTCTCAGCAATACGATAAACTCCTCCAGCGTGGGACTCAAGGAATCAAGTCATGGTGGTCTAGCAGGAAGTAAAAGGAGGGGGAGGGGAGGGGAAGGGGGGGAGGGGGAAGGAGAGAAGGAAGGAAGGGCGAAGGGAGGGGAGGAAGAGGAAGGCTAGAAAGAGGGGAAGAGGGTGGAGAGAAGAAAAGGGGAGAGAGGTTGGAGGAAGAGGAAGGAAGAAGAGGAGGGGAACAGAGAGAGAAAAGAGGGGAAGAGGGAGGAGAGAAGAAAAGGGGGAGAGATGACGGAGGAAGAGGAAGGAACAGGGAGATTAGAAAGGAGGAAGAGGGAGGGGGAACAGAGAGAGAGAAAGGAAGGAAGAGGGACAGAGGGGGAAAAGGAGGAGAGAAAGGAGGGAAAAGGGAAGAAGTGGAAGGGGAGAAAGAGGAGGGAGAATGGCCTGAGAAGAGAGTCAAGGGAGAAGAGAGAAAGAAATGAGAGGAGGAGGGTGGAGGGGGTAAGAGAGAGGAGCAGGGGGGGGAGGTGGCTGATCTCATCTTCTTAAAGGGAATCGCCAAGAAATTTTGTTCTTAAGGCTGTTAATATCATTCTTGTGTGGGCGATACTGAGTCTTGTGTCGCGGTTGAAGCGTGTGTGTGTGTGTGTGTGTGTGTGTGTGTGTGTGTGTGTGTGTGTGTGTGTGTGTGTGTGTGTGTGTGTGTGTGTGTGTGTTGCGTGCGTGTGTGTGAGTGCGTGTGCGTGTGTGAGTGTGAATACGAGTGCGTGTGCGTGTGTGCATGTGCGTGTATCTGTATGAGTATGCGTATGCGTAAGCGTATGATCGTGCTAAGTAACTAAAATAAAACAAAACACTGTAAAAAAAAAAGTCCAGGGAGAGTAAAAACAGTAAATATAAAAGATAAAAAGAGACGAGAGAGAGAGAAAGAGACACACAACAAAAAAGAATAGAAAATACAAAAATAAACAAACAAAGAAAACATAGCAAAAAAAAAAAAAAAAAAAAAAAAAACGCACTTTTCGCCGAAGATATAAAACGACAGAACTCTCCGCTCTTAATTACCCCCTAATTACTGGCTTCTCGGGCTTAGGGGGAATTCCCTAAGCCGTTAAAGGGAGGCGGGTTTCTGCAATTCAGATCCTAAGCCAGGGTCGCTAGGATTTTTTTTTTCATTTACCTATTTATTGTTTTATTCTATTTTATTTATTTTATTTTTTAATTAATTTATCTATTTATTTTTCTATTTTTTTGGTCAACTGTTCAGAGGAAGAGTATGTGAGAGGAGAGTAAGGGAGGAGGGAGGGAGGTAGGGAGGGTGTGTGTTGGAGGGAGGGAAGAGATTAGCAAGAATGGAGGGATGTAGAGAGAGGGAGAGAGAGAGGAGAGAGAGGGAGAGAGGGAGAGGAGGAGAGGGGAGGGAGAGGGAGAGGGAGAGGGAGAGAGAGAGAGAGACAGCGAGAGCGAGAGCGAGAGAGAGAGAGAGAGAGAGAGAGAGAGAGAGAGAGAGAGAGAGAGAGAGAGAGAGAGAGAGAGAGAGAGAGAGAGAGAGAGAGAGAGAGAGAGAGAGAGAGAGGGAATCATATATATTTAGCTATCTATCTATCTAATATATATCTATCAATATATATATATATATATATATATATATATATATATATATATATATATATATATATATATATATACATACATATATATATACATATATAAATATATATATATATAATATACATATATACACATATATATACATATATAATATATATATATATATATATATATATATATATATATATATATATATATATATATATACATACACACACATACATATATAAATATAAAACATATAATTCAGTCCCCAGCCTGGCCGCAACATGACGCGCCACAGAGTACCGAGAGTACTCGCCGTCAGGTCTGGAAGTTGCTACTCGCCGTTACCATGGCAACATACCTCCCCCCTTCTCCCTCTCCCCACCCGCTGCTCTGCCCTCTCCCCTCCTCCTTTTTCTTCGTCTTCCTCCCCTCCCACTCTACCTCCTCTCCCTTTCTCCCTCCCCCTTCTCCTTCGTCTTCCTCCCCCTCCACTCTACCTCCCTCTCCCCCTTCCCTCCTTTCCCCTCCCCTTCTCCTTCAGTCCTCCCCCCTCCTCACTCTTCCTTTCATCTCCCTCCAAACTTCCAAACTCGACAGTCCATTATCTTTCTATCTCTCTCACGCATTTTTACTCTCCTTCTTCATCTGTTCCTTTCTCTTCTTCCATCTTCTACCTTTTTCCTTTTTGCTTGTTTCGTCCATTGAACCTTCTCCCTCCCTTCCTTTTTGTCCTTGGTCTGTCAAATCTCTTCCCTCTCTTTATTGTCCCTATGTTACGCGTGACCTCTGTCTCTCTCTTCTTATTTATACTTCCCCATCTACAATCTTCTATTCCTCACGTCCCTGTTTGTCTGTCTGTCTGTCTGTCTGTCTGTCTGTCCTCCTCCCTCAACAGCCCTTTAACTTTCCATCCCTTCTCCCCTCCCATACCCCTTTCCTCCTTCCTTCCCTCCCCTCCCCCACCACCTTCCCACCTTCCCTTCCCCCACCTCTAACCTCCCTCCTACCCCCCCTTCCCCCACCTCCACCCTCCCTCCCTCCCTCCCTCCAAAGCCAAAGTTGCGACGAGGGGAACTTATAAACCAAACAGGAATGGGGAAGAGGAGGACGGCCGTGACGAGGGGAAACGGAAGGGGAGGGACAAGAGGAGAGAAGGAAGAGATGGATGGGGAGTATGAAGAGGGAGAATGGGAGGGGGAGAGGAAAGAGGGGGGGAGAGGGGGAGGGGGGACGGGGAGGGGGAGGGGGAGGGGGAGAGGTAGTGGGAGAGAGAGAGAGAGAGAGAGAGAGAGAGAGAGAGAGAGAGAGAGAGAGAGAGAGAGAGAGAGAGAGAGAGAGAAGAGAGAGAGAGAGAGGAAGAGAGAGAGAAAGAGACAGCCAGAAAGAGAAAAAATGAAAGAGCCAAATACACAGACAGAATACACACAAAAAATAGAAAAAGGACAATAAAAACACCCCCACCAACATACCCCCAAACAGACAACCACACCCCCACCCTTCACACACACACACACAAACCCCTTTAACAGCTCCGAAACTCACTTCCCTCGTCACTCCCAACCCCAAATCTCCCTGAGTTTGGAAATAATAACATGAGGTGAAGTGAGACGTGAAGTGAGGCACCAACCACCACTTCCCGCTCAAAGTTGTTAGCAAAGAATGTATGCTAACCACACAAAATTACTTGAGGGTCAAATACAACGCTTCTTCGTGTACTTCTTCCAAAGCGTAAATATTTTATTTTTATTTTTCTTCTCTCCTTTCTTCGTTTTTTGTATTTCTATTTTCATTGTTTGGCTTATTTTTTTCCCATTTTTCTTACTTTGTTCATGTATTTGTTTTGTATATTCGTTTATCTGTTTTGTTATCGCTTGTTATCACTATTTCTTCTTGCTTTTCTCTATCTCCCTTCTATCGATCGTTATTTTAAGTGCACCGCATTCCTCGACTTGCAATAAGATTTAGAATTCATTGAACTATAAACTATAGCTCTATAATTTTGCAAGCTTCCTCTTATATTAAGCCCCGCCAATACTATGCTGAACTACCATCACAAAACAAACAAACAAAAGAAAGATCAACGAAAATCAACAACTCTAAACCACAAACAAACAAATAAAGACAATTACATGAAAAATCAACGAAAATAAACAACTTTCTACTACAAAACAAAACAAAAAACAAATACAGACAAATAAAAAATAATAATCAATGAAAATCAACAACTTTCTACCAGATCAAACACACACACACAAACACTCACACACACACACACACACACACACACATACACACAAACACACTCACAAACACACAAACACACACAAACACACTCACACACACACAAACACACAGACACACACACAAACACACTCACACACCCCCACACAAACACCCACACACCACAATGATACCACCAGCTACCACCAAGACACTCCCACATACCACAATACCAAAAACAAAAATAAACATAAACAACCACTAAGAGTGACCTGACCTCGTCCATCCCTGCAAAAGGTCACCTACTGCATAAAACATGTAAATTATGCCCTTGTTCTCTAATCTCTTCCCACTTTAGATAAGAGAAGATGATGTTAACAAAAGCAATGATAACAATAACAAAAACAATATTCAGGGGTATCGTGTTGACAATAATAACAATAGGATTTCAAATATTCGTCGTAAATGTTTTTATAGTTACGATAATGAAGGTCATGACGAAGGATATATCAGTGATAACAATTAAAATACAATAATTCCATTGAGGATAATAATAATAATAATGATAATGATGATGATGATGATAATAATAATAACAATAAAAATAATAACAATAATAACGACAATGACAATAATGATAATATTGATAATAGTAATAGTAATAATAGTAATGACAACAACAACAATAACAACAATAATAATGATAATATAAATATAAATAATAATAATAATAATAATAATAATAGCAATAATAATAACAATAATAATAATAATAACAATAATCAACAATCCTAATACAAATAATAATGCTATGAATAATAGTCAAAATAATAATAATAATCACACTAATGATAACAACAATAATGGTAGCAATAATAACATTTATAAAAATAGCGATAATAATAATAAACAGCAATAATAATATAAGTGAATTCCCATGGTTGATCTTAACCGAAAAAGAAAGAAAGAAAGAAAGAAAAAAAATCTACACATTTATAAAGCAGACTTACTCGTTGATATAATTCGCTAAATATATTAATGGCGCCGAGAGAGAGAGAGAGAGAGAGAGAGAGAGAGAGAGAGAGAGAGAGAGAGAGAGAGAGAGAGAGAGAGAGAGAGAGAGAAGAGAGAGAGAGAGAGAGAGAGAGAGAGAGAGAGAGAGAGAGAGAGAGAGAGAGAGAGAGAGAGAGAGAAGAGAGGAAGAAGAGAGGAAGGAAGAGAGAGAGAGAGAGAGAGAGAGAGAGAGAGAAAGAGAGAGAGAGAGAGAGAGAGAGAGAGAGAGAGAGAGAGAGAGAGAGAGAGAGAGAGAGAGAGAGAGAGAGAGAGAGAGAGAGAGAGAGACAGAAGAGAAGAGAGAAGAGAGAAAATGATAAGAAATGATAAAAACAAGAAAAACAAGAAGAACCGCAGAAAGAGCCACGAACGAACGAAAGAAAGAGAGCAACAAATACAACAAAAAAGAGTCGAGAAGATGAGATCCTCAATGTCAACGGTGATAAAAAGCGACCCCTGCTTGGGAGAGGCAAAGGTCAACTGAACCGACTGCGGCGCGAAAGGGGGGTTCAGTTCATTCAGTAAAGGAAAGAGGAGATAGAGGGAGAGAAGGGTTGGGGTGGGAAGGGGAGGGGGAGAAGGAGAGAGAAGGAGATGGAGTGTGAGGAAGGGGGAGGAAGAGGGAGAGATAGGGAGGAAGGGATGGAGTGAGGGAAAGGGGGATGGGGAGAGATAGGGAAAGGAAGGGATGGAGTGAGGGAAAGTGCGATGGGGAAGAGAGTGAAGGGGAGGAAGGAAAGGGCGATGGGGGAGGGAGAGGGAGAGATAGGGAGGAGGGAAAGTAGTGTTGGAAAGGGGGATGGGGGAGGAAGAGGGACAGATGGGGAGAGTGGGATGGAGTGAGGGAAAGGGGGATGGGGGAGGATGGAGTATGGGGAAGGGGGATGGGGGAGAAGGAGGAGGGAGAGAGTGAAGGGGAGGAAGGGATAGAGTGTGGGGAAAGGGGATAAGGGAGGAAGAGGCAGAGATAGGGAGAGAGGGATGGAGTGAGGGAAAGGGGGAGGGAGTTAAGGTAGAGAGAGGGAGAGATAGGGATGGAGTGTGGGGAAGGGAAATGGGAGAGATAGGGAGGAAGGGATAGAGTGTGGAGAAGGGGGATGGAGAGAGTGAAGGGGAGGAAGTGGGGAAGGGAGAGGGTTTTTGGGGTAGAGACAGGGGGAGAAGAGAATAGATGGAGTGGGGAGAGAGAGGGAGGGGAAGGGATGGAGTAGGGGGAAGGAAGGGAGTGAGACTCTGGGGGAACAGGGAGAGAAAGGGAGGAAAGGAAAGAGTGAGAGAAAGGAGAAAGAATTGAGGTAGAGGGAGAGAAAGGGAGAGGAGTAAGGAAGGCAGAGGGAAAGAGGAAAGGGAAGCGAAGAGGGGAGATGGGAAGGGGAAAAGGGAGGTTAAGGGGATAGGGCACGGGAAGGGGGGGAGGGGGTGGGGGAGAGGGAAGGGTGAAGGGGGGAGGGGGAAGGGGACACATTCAAAGACAAATGAGCGTAATTGAGATAGTTCGCGTACGTAACAAGCGGTTCTCTTGTTTTTGTAAATATCAACCTGGGTATTTCGAGCTGTGATTCGGCTAAAAGAATAGTCTATACCAGAAAGAATACAATAAGTATATATTTCCCTTTGAGGACAAAAAAAAGGATATAATATGTGTTATCACATGACATTTCCGATAATGGTCCTCCCCCCCCCCCTTTCCTCTCATATGAAGAATTAACCACAATGCTTCACTCTTTTCTCTTTCATTCAATTTGTTTCTTCCTTAATCAATTAATTCCCTTCTAATCGGGTTATTCCTTTCTTCCTTTGTTCTTTAATTCATTCTTTTCTTTCATTCATTCCTTTTTCATTGATTTTTTTTCTTCCCTTCTATCCTTCCTACTTTTATTCGTTCTTTCCTCTCTTACATTTCTTCCTTCCTTAATTCATCAATTCACTCTTTTCTCTCTTCCCTTCATTCCTTCCTTCCTTCCTTTTTCATTCCTAACTCCCTTCATTCATTCATCCTTTCCTCTTTTTCCTTCATTTCATCCCCTCCTTCCTTTTTCACTCCTAACCTTCATTCATTCATTCTTTTCTCTCTTTCCTTCCTTCCTTCCATAATTCATCAATTCACTCTTTCCTCTCTTCCCTTCATTCCTTCCTTCATTCTCTTTTCATTCTTAACCCCTTCATCCATTCATTCTTTTCTCTCTTTCATTCCTCCTATCCATTCATCCTTTCAGAACCGACTTCAAAATAACACCAAAAATAACACCTTTACAAACAGTAATAAACCATAAGAACACAGCAGAACCAACATCAAAATAACACGTTTATAATAGTAATAAAGCATAAGAACAAAACAAAAGTCACAACCATCTTTTCATTCACAATCGCCGTCGCCTTCAAATCCACAACAACGAGATTCCTGCAGCTGGACGTAACAAAGGGGGGAGATAAACAAGGGAATTGACGAGGGCGTGGGTCGATGACACCAGCTGGCCAACACGTCACACTTAAGACCAAGAACAACAGATTTTAATGTTCTGTTTTTTGTTTTCTGTTCTTTTTTATGTTGTCTGTGTTTATCTCTTGTTAGTCTGTTTTTTTTTTTATTATCAAGAACAATTGATATTTTGTAAAGTATTCTACTTTTGTCTCAATGTTCTGCTTCTAATATCAAGAACTTTTTTTCTTTTTTTCTTTTTGATGTCTATTTCTGTCTCGTATTAGTCTGCTTTTTAATGTCAAGAACAACTTTTTTTTGTCTCATTGGCCTGCTTCTAATATCAAGAACAACAGATTTTTAGTTTCCATTTTTTTTCTTTATGTCTATTTCTGTCTTTTGTTAAGTATTCATATATATATATATATATATATATATATATATATATATATATATATATATATATATGTATCGAGACAACAGATTTTCAAAACCATTTCTCTCCCCATTTTTCCTGATGTCTACAATCATCTCTTATCATTATTATATATTTTTTTTCTAAATATCAAAAAATATTCCACATTTCCACTCATTCCTCCAGGTACTCCACGACCTCTCTTGTCCGACCAACTCACTCCATGACCTGGTCTTCGACGAACCAATCGACCTCACTTGCTAGTTCCTCTGACCTCTGGATTTATTTACTTTTTATTTATCATTTATTTTTTATTTATTTATTTATTTTATTTTTTTTTTTTTTTTTTTTGCTAAGGGAGGGTGTAATACGAAAGAGGGTTGAGAGGAGGAGGAGGAGGGGAGGAGGAGGAGGAGGAGGAGGAGGAGGAGGAGGAGGAGGAGGAGGAGGAGGAGAAGAAGAAGGAAGAAAAAGATAGAAAGAAGAAGAGGATAAATAAAATGATGGAGACGAGGAGGAAGAGAAGGCCGAGAAGGAGAACGAAGAGGAGGAAGAGAAAGGCGAAAAGATGAAGAGGAGGAGAGGTAACGGTGAAGATCCGGTGGGAAGTAAAGATCAAATAAATGAAATAATAAATAAAACAAGAGACAAGGAGTAAACAATTACAATACAAATGAAATAAACAGCAAAAAATCAAACAAAACCCAAAAATAAACACAAAAAATCAGGAAAATTATATACAAAAGAAAAACGAAACACACACACAAAACAGGCAAGTCACGTAAAGTAAACAAACTCGTCTCCTCAAAAAAACAACAACAACAAAAATAATAATAATAATAATAATAACAATAATAATAAATAAATAAATAAAATAAGATTTCAAAGAGAGTCAAAATCTATGACAAGGTCTGACGATAATTCCCAGTCTTAAATGAGTATCATTAGCCCCATACAGAGCCCAGGGAACGCACTTATTTAATTCTGCTTTTAAGAGTTGGCAACTGTCCACACCTGCAAAGAGGGGGAGGGGAGAGTGTGGGGGGGTGAGGGGAGGGGAAGAGAGAGGGGGGGTGGGTGGAGGGGTAGGGAGGGTAAGAGAGAGTGGGGGTGGGTGGAGGGGGAAGGGAAAGGGAGTGTGGAGGGATGGGGAGGGGAGGAGAGGGGAAGGGGTGTGAGGAGAGGAGGGGAGGGAGGGAGTGGGGGTGGGGATGGGAAGGGAGAGTAGGAAAGGGAAGGAGAGGGGAGGGAAGGGAGAGTGGGGGCCACCGGGAAGAGGAAGAAAAATGTGGGATGACGGGAGAGGGATGGGGAGAGTGAGGGGTGAGGAGGAGAGGCCGAGAGAGTGAGGTTGAGGAAGAAGGAAGAGCAGAAGGGGTGGGGGAGGGAGAAGAGTTGACATGGGGTTGTGGAGGGGGAGGGCGGGGGTAGGGGGTCCTGGATGTCACCTAGGAGAGAGGAAGCAAGAATGGAGGAGGGAGAGGGGGAGAGGGGGTAGTGGACGCAGAGGAGAGGACGAGAGGAAGCAAAAGGAGGGGGATGGGGAGGGGTACCAGACGGGGAAGAAGAGTTAGGAAGGGGAGGAGGGGGGGTGGACAGGAGGGTATACGGGGGGGGGGGGGGGTGAATGTGGGCGTAAGACGTAATTAGGAATGAAAATATGGCAACTGCTCTTCTGCACCACGCTTTTGAATTAGAAATTAAGAGTATTTTTTTCTCATTACAGCTTTTTTCATTACAGCTTTCATGAAGTGGATAAAAGAGACACGGCTGGAAAATGAAAGTAATTGTGTCTTATAAAGTGATAAGCAGAATTAATGGAGATGATGATGTCCATGATTATAATAATAATAATAATAATAATAATAATAATAATAAAAGTAACAACAACAACAATAATAATAACAAAAGTTACAAAAAAATAACATCAGCAACAACAACAACATTATGATAATTATAATAATAATAATAATAATAATAATAATAATAATAATAATAATAACAATAATGATAATATTAATAACAATAATGATAATAATAATAATAACAATAATGATAATAACAATAATAAAAATATTGATAATGATAATGATAATAATAAGTAATAATAACAATAATAACAATAATAACAGTAACAACAAAAATAACAAGATCAACAAGAACAACAATAAAACATAATAATAATAACAATGATAACATTAATGAAAAAATAACAATAATCACAATTTCGCCAACAAAAACAACAAAACCAACAGCAACAGTAACAACACCAGCAACAACAACAACAAGAACGACAACAACAGAAACAACAACAGTAACAGCAACAACAACAACAATAACTAGAACAACATCTACAACAACAACAACAACAACAACAACAACAGCAACAACAGCAACAACAACAACAACAACAACAACGACAACAACAACAACGACAACAACAACAACAACAGCAACAGCAACCATCGCAAAAGCAGATTAAGTGCAAAAGGCAAGCCTCCTCGCGGCGCTGGACCAACAGGAGCCCGCGTTGACAGCTCAGTTCCTGAAGGAGGAGCAGGAGGAGGGCGAGATAGAGTTTGAGGAGGGGGAAGGAGGGGAGGGGGAAGGAGGGAGGAGGGAGGAGGGGTGGAGGGAGGGAAAGGGGAAGGAGGAGAGAGGGGAGGAGAGGGGGAGGGAGGAGGAGAGCGAGATAGCGTTTGAGGAGGGGAAAGGGAGGGGGAGGGAGGAGGGGGGAGGGGGAAGGAGGAAAGGGCGGGCATGGGGGGAGGAGCAGGAAGAGAGAAGGGCGAGGAATAGCGTTTGAGGAGGGAAGGAGGGGGAGGGGAGAAGGGAGGAAGGGGAAGGGAGGAGAGGGCGGGCATGGGGGGGGAGGTAGAGGCGGGGAGTGGCAGAGAGGGAAAAGGACGGAGGGGAGGAGGAGGGGGGAAGGGGGAGGAGATGAGTGGAGGAGGAGTTGGGGGAGGGAGTGGGGTTGGAGATGTGTGGGAAGAGATGGAAAGAGAGGAGGAGGGAGAAAGGAGGGGGGGAGGGAGGGGGTTAAACCGGGACAAAGCCACTCCACGCGAGTGAGAATCTTGTCTGTCACTTTACTCTCTTTGTCTCCCAATCATGGCTGTGTAGGAGGGGGACGAAAGAAGGAAGAGAGGAGGGAGGAGAGGGAGGGGAAGGGCGAGGAGGAGGAGGAGGAAGGGGGCGAGGAAAGAGGCGAGGAGGAGGGGGACGAGGAGGAGAGAGGGAAGAGGAGGGAGGAGGGGGAGGGGAAGGGCGAGGAGGAGGAGGAAGGAGAGGAGGAGAGGAGGGAGGAGAAGGGCGAGGAAGAGGGGGGGCGAGAGGAGGAGGGGGTCCTGAGGAGGAGGAGGAGGTTAAGAACGAGGAGGAGGGGGGGAGGAGAATGAGGGAGTGGTCGAGAAGAGAGGGAGGGGGAGGAGGAGGGGGAAGGGAAGGAGGAGGAGGAAGGCGATTAGCAGGAGCAGGAGAGTGAGGATATGGAGTGTTAGGAGGAGAGGGAAGGAATAAGCAGGAGAGAGGAAGAGGAGGGAAGGAAGAAGAAAGGAAGAGGAGATGAGGAGGAGGAGAAAGGAAAAATTAAATAAGTCGAAGAAAGAAAAAGACGGAGTGAGAAAGAAAAGGAATAGGATAAGATAAGAGAATGAAAGAAAGAGAAAAGTGAGGAGATAGAAAAGAGAAAAAAGAAAGAAGAGAGAGAAGAAAGGAGACAAAAATGAAAGAACAGAAGAACAAAAGAATAGATAAGAGAAAAGAAAAGAAAATAAGAGAGAACAAAGAAGAGATGACACGAAAAAAGGGAAAAGAATACAGAGTAGCAGAAAGTGCAATGAGAGGAATAGAATTTGAGGAAGAGGAGAAGAGAGAGGGGGGGGAAGGGGAGGGGAGGAGGTGGAGGAGGAGGGGGGGGGAGGTCACGCTTGATTAAGTCTTGAAGTCAGAGCCTTGAGGAAACGCTGGAGGTGAGAGCATGCATGTGAAGTGAGCATGGTCTTGCCTCCTCTCTCTCTTCCTTTTTTGGGGGGGCCTTTTCTCGCGTGATTTTTATTTCGTTTTATTTCTTTCCTCTTTTGGTATTTCTTGGTTTCTCCCCTTTCGTTAACTAATGACTTTTCATTGTTTAATTTTTTTTTCGTAATCAGATACAAAAGTGAGATTGAAAAATGTGTTTTATTTGTTTGTTGAAAATGGATATCTTCGTATTAGAAATACTGAGAGAGAGAGAGAAGAGAAGAGAAGAGAAGAGAAGAGAAGAGAAGAAAAGAAAAGAAAAGAAAAGAAAAGAAAAGAAAAGAAAAGAAAAGAAAAGAAAAGAAAAGAAAAGAAAAGAAAAGAAAAGAAAAGAAAAGAAGGAAAGAAAGAGAAAAGAAGAGAAGAGAAGAGAAGAGAAGAGAAGAGAAAGAGAAGAGAAGAGAAGAGAAGAAAAGAGAAGAGAAGAGAGAGAGAAGAGAAAGAAGAAGAGAGAAGAGAAGAGAAGAGAAGAGATGAGATGAGATGAGATGAGATGAGATGAGATGAGATGAGATGAGAAGAGAAGAGAAGAGAAGAGAAGAGAAGAGAAGAGAAGAGAAAGAGAGAAGGAGAGAAGAGAAAGAAAAGAAAGAGAGAGAGATAGGAGAGGAGAGAAGACAAAGAGAAAGAGAGAAGGAAGGAAGAGAAAGAAAAGAAAAAGAAAAAAGAGAAAGCAAGTGACAGAGAAGAAAGAGATCAACCTACGAATTGATATGCACTGACAAAATACACCCCACCCCATCCCCCACCTCAAAAAAAGTTCCAGAAAACTAGAGAGAGACCGAAAGAAGGAGAGAGAGAGAGAGAGAGAGAGAGAGAGAGAGAGAGAGAGAGAGAGAGAGAGAGAGAGAGAGAGAGAGAGAGAGAGAGAGAGAGAGAGAGAGAGAGAGAAAGAAAGAGAGAGAGAGAGAGAGAAGAAAAGGAGCGGAAATAATAGAAAGTCGGGGTTCCCTTCCGACTGCTTCCATAAATTACTTCTCTTCTCGAAGCTTCGGGGAAAGGACGCTGGGACACAATGAACAGAAATGGTATCATAAACTTGGAGGGAAATTTACGGGGCTTTCGGCGCCGACAATTTCGCTCCTTCCCTCCCTCCCTCCCTCCCTCTCTCCCTCCCTCCTTTCCTCCTTCATCTTCGCTCCACTCCCTCCTCTCCCTCCCTCCCCCTCCTTTCCTCCTTCGCTCCCTCCCTCCCTCCCTCCCTCCCTTGCCTCCTCTCTCCACTCTCTCCCTTTCTCTTTCCCGCCTTCCTTCCTTCCGTTATGTCTATTTCTCTCTCTCTTTCGGTTTCTGTGTGGTTCTGTGTAGTGTGGGATGAGGGGTAAGGAGTGGGGTGCGTATGTGTTTGTCTGTCTGTTTGTCTGTCTGTGTGTCTGTCCATCTGTCTGTCTGTCTGTCTGTCTGTCTTCTATCTGTCTGTCTGTCTGTCTGTCTGTCTGTCTGTCTCTCTCTCTCTCTCTCACTTCACTCCCACTCGCTCCCTCCCCTCTCACTCACTCTCGCTCCCCTCTCTCTCTCACTCACCTTCGCTCCCTCTCTCCCTCTCCTCCCGCTCCCTCTCCCCTCCCCCTCTGACCCCCCCTTCAACCCCCTCCCTCTTCCTCCCAT
>NC_091564.1:36677167-36684667 GCF_042767895.1 Penaeus vannamei | reverse complement strand
AAAGACCTGTTAGAATTATCAGGAGGAGAGACCTAACAAGCTGACCTGAAGGACATTCCTGGCTGGCTGACCTGGAGGAAAGACCTGACTACTTGACCTGAAGTGACTCCCCCTCCCCCCCACACTTCCCCCACTACGTCCTCCTTCGACAGCCGCCTCGCCGCCCACCCCGCCCACGCCCGCTAATGCATCTGGGCAATAAATACAGCAGCACTTGGATAACTCTCGCTCGGGTGGGGGGTGGGGGAGGGGGGGAGAGAAGGCCGTCGCCACCTCTCTTCGACCGCGCGCTTCACGAAGTCTCTCTAAGTCACTTCGTCACTTCTCTTCGGATGAACTTCATAAATTCCTCACAAGTCACTTCGCCACCTCACCGGATAAACTTCATAGCCTCTGTAAAGTCACTTCGCCACCTCTCTACGGATAAACTTCATAAATTTCTCACGTCACTTCGCCACCTCACTTCGGACACACTTCATCAATTCACCACCCCTCTACGGATAAACTTCACGTACAGTCTATTCAAACTCACTTCACCACCCGTCTTCGGATGCCACTCCCCTACCCCTCTTCGGAAAAAACGTTCCACAAACGTTCCACGTCACTTCACCGTCCCTCTACGCAAGTCACCTCGTCAGTCACTTCACCAAGTCACTTCAAGTCAAGAGAAATGGGCTGCTAGACGTGGGTGGCGCTTCAGCCCAAACCGAATGCGTTTTATGCGCCAAGTGGACTGAGATAAAGCAGATATTAAGCTTTATACGTCGTAGCCTCATTGAAGCTGAGTGTGTCCTCGTGATTTGGTCTCGTCTGTACTTTGTGAATAACACACACACGTACACGCAAGTACACACACATACGCAGACACACCCACACACACGTACACACACCCACCCTCGCACACACACACATACACACGTACACACACACATACACACGTACACACACATACACACACACACACACACACGCAGGCACACACGCACACGCATACAAACCTTTCTAATTTCGAAACTGAACAGATTCTTTTCTTTTTTGATAATCTATCTCTTATTTGATATTACAATGATCCTCGATTCCTCACTTTTATTTCACTTACCATCTCTCTTTTCATTTTCGGTATTAATCATCCTTAATTTTTAACTTATTACTTCCATCCACCTTATCTCCCTTATTTATCACCTCTTTCTCCTTTCCTCTCGGGTTCATGACCTGTCAATGGATGGCGAAAGTTAAAGCATATGTGAATCAGTCTTTTAACCGCCTCAGCCCCTGATGTCCACTCTGGCCCAAGAAAGTGCTATAAAAAAAGAGCAATGCGGGGGTCTTGAAGGTTGGAAATCCTATCTCATCTCGCTGCACTTATGGCCTTTATTGACGGCTCGGTGGCCTGGTCTGCTCCGCTCGTTTCTCTTAGTTGCAAGGAATCATCTGCAATAGTGACCTCACGTCGTCCGTTCGTATTTGTGCTTTCTTTGTCCTTATTTTTTTTATTCATTTTGTTTACTTTCATTCTTTCTCGGAAACGTGTCGTAGCGAGGTCGATGCGACGATCTTGAAGCGGTTGGGAATGTGGACTTGCGATGCACATCCGGGTCTTATCATTTGAATAATTGGTCTCTCCCTCTCTCTCTCTCTCTCCCCTCTCCATTTTTTTTCTTTCTTTCTTTCTCTACGCTCCCTTTCTACGTTCTCACGTTCCTACCACTTTGTTTCTTCATCCCTCTCTTTCTCTTTCTTTCTTTCTCCGTTCCTTTCTGTTTTTATCCTTCGTTCCCTCTCCCCTCTTTCTCTTTCCTTTTCTCCGTCTTCGCTCCTACCCATTTTCCCTATCCTCCTTTCACTTTCTCCTTTTTCATTCATAGAGGGAAGAAGAAGAAGAAGAAGAGGGGAGAGGATAGGAAACCGAGGAAGAATAGAGAGAGGGAAGAAGAAGAAGAAGAGGGGAGAGGATACGAAACCGAGGAAGAATAGAGAGAGGGAAGACGAAGAAGAAGAAGAGGGGTGAGGATACGAAACCGAGGAAGAATAGAGAGAGGGAATACGAAGAAGAAGAAGAGGGGAGAGGATACGAAACCGAGGAAGAATAGAGAGAAAAGAAGAAGCAGAAGAGGGGAGATGATACGAAACCAAGGAAGAATAAAGAGAGGGAAGAAGAAGAAGAAGAAGAAGAGGGGAGAGGATACGAAACCGAGGAAGAATAAAGAGATGGAAAAAGAAGGAAGAGGAGAGAGGGGAAGGAGGAAGAAGGGGAGATTACAATGGCTGGCTCAACTAAGCTGTTCTTCTGATATCAATGATAAGCGGCCATTGTCTTCAATTCTCTTTCTCTTCTGCTTCCCCTCTCTCTCTCTCTCGCTCCTTTTCTTTCTCGCTCGCTCTCACTCCCTCTCTCTTGCTCGCTCGCTCGCTCGCTCTTTTTCTCTCTCTCTCTCTCTCGCTCTTTCTCTCTTTCTCTCTCTCGCTCTTTCTCTCTCTCTCTCTCGCTCTCTCTCTCTCTCTCTCTCGCTCTTTCTCTCTCTCTCTCTCTCTCACTCTTTCTCTCTGTCTTTCTCTCTGTCTCTGTCTTAGTCTCTCTCTTGGTCTCTCTCTCTCTCTGTTCCTCCTGCTGCCTGTTTGTGTGACTGACTGTGTAAGTCTGTTCGTACTTATTTTCTGTATACACTCCTTTGCTTATCTTTGTCTATCAATTTCTGGCTATGTCTGTCATTGCCTTTGTCGTCATCTTTCTCTCACTCGCTCTCTTTCTTCTCCCCTTTGTCTTTCTCTCTGTCTCTCTGTCTCTGCCCTCTCTCTCTCTCCCTGTCTCTCTCTCTCTCTCTCTCTCTCTCTCTCTCTCTCTCTCTCTCTCTCTCTCTCTCTCTCTCCCTCTCTCTCTGCCTCTCTCTCCCTCTTCTCTCTCTCTCCCTTTCCCTCTGTCTCCCCCCCACCTCTCTCTCTCTCTCTCTCTCTCTCTCTCTCTCTCTCTCTCTCTCTCTCTCTCTCTCTCTCTCTCTCTCTCTCTCTCTCTCTCTCTCTCTCTCTCTCTCTCTCTCTCTCTCTCTGCTCATGAGGCGAGCCCTCCATAAACAAAAGGAGGGAATGTAAGCCTTAAGTGCTCGTAAATCGGAAGGAAAGGCTGTTAGAAGAGTGGGTGGGTGGGAGGGAGGGAGGAGGGGGTGGAGAGGGGAGGAGGGAGGAGGGAGAGGGGGCGATGGGAGGAGGGGGAAGGAAGGAGGGGGAGGCAGGAATTGGAAGATGGAGGAGGGTTGAAGAAGGGGGAGGGGAAGGGGGCTTGGTGGACAGGGGGGAGAGATGGTTGGTGGGCGGGGAGGAAGGGGAGGAGGAGAGGAGGGAAAGGTGGGGGGAGAGGGAAGGGAGATTGGTGGGCGGGCAAGAGGGGGGAGGGAAGGGAGAGGTGGGGATGTCGGTGTGGTCAAAGGACTAGGAAAAACCGCAGTTGCGAAAGAGGAGAAGGAGAGAGAGAGAGAGACTGCGATGGACAAGGCTGGAGAGAACGTAGGAGGGAAGGAGGAAAAGAAAACGAACCGAACAGATAATAAAGGAAAAAAAAGGAAGATAGAGAAAATAACCGAAACACGCAGAAAAGCAACAGGAAGAGGCACATAAATAAAAAAAAATGGCACCGTGCCACACAAAATCTACCACCACCAAGTGCCGAAAAAGTGAACACCCATTCATTACCTTTTATATATATATATATATATATATATATATATATATATATATATATATATATATATATATGTGTGTGTGTGTGTGTGTGTGTGTGTGTGTGTGTGTGTGTGTGTGTGTGTGTGTGTGTGTGTGTGTGTGTGTGTGTGTGTGTGTGTGTGTGTGTGTGTGTGTGTGTGTGTGTGTGTGTGTGTGTGTGTGTGTGTGTGTGTGTGTGTGTCTATATATATATATATATATATATATATATATATATATATATATATATATATATATATAAATCCACGCTAATCCGCATCTTTAATTCCCTCTCTCAAGAATTCTTCCAAAATAAAATATCTGCAAAAAAGAAGACAGACAAGAAAAAAAAAAAAAAAAAAAAAAAAAAAAAACTGGCACTGTCCTTGACTATTTCCAACTATAAGAGGACGCCTTCTTCTGTCTATTTATAGGTTGATAAACAAACTCCATGTGACTTCAGATTGTCAAACATCGGACTAAATTTGAAAGTTAAGATGCCTCGAATGTCTCATAAAGTGATGATGATCATAAATATAATAATAAAAAAGTGATGATGACGGTGGTGGTGGTGATTATGATCGTGTTGGTGGTGGTGGTGGCAGTGGTGATTATGACTATGATTATGATGATGATGATGATGATGATAATGATAATGACAATGATGATTATGATTGTGTTGACGGTGGTAATGATGATGATAGTGACGATGGCGATGATGATGATGATGATAATGATAATGACAATGATGATTATGATTGTGTTGACGGTGGTAATGATGATAGTGACGATGGCGATGATGATGATGATGATAATAATGATGTTGATGATGTTGATGATAATGATGACGATGACGATAATGACGACGACGATGATGATAATGATAATGATGGCGATGCCTGACAACAATTACAACAACAACACCACCACCAACCAACCCAGCCACAAACAGACGAATCGAAAGAGCCAAAACCAACACACACGCACGAGCTCTGCCAACCTGTCTCTCTGGCTCCGTTGATTCGGCTCAATATAATGATTTTCCGAATATAAAAGCCGCGATAATAGCGACGTGGCAACCCCCAGTGCCCGTCCGGCTGCCTGAGTGCCACGCCGGACCGCAGGGCCTGGGCGGATCGTATGGCACCGGCGGTCGGAGCGGGAGTGGACCATGTGGCACTAAATGCGACACCTTAGGAAATATCATGTGACACCATTAACAATGTAGGTGGCATTTGGCATCACCCTACGGCACCGTGATGACGTCACAGGAGCCGAAGTCGCCACTGGATAGCCCGACACGGAATAAAAAATGATTTTTCGTAAATTGATTTATCGTTATTCTTCTATTTCCTAAGTTTGTGCTTCGAAAGGGCAAGGGTCATTCTTATCGACGCGAGGATAACGATTATCGCAAAAGACGATTGTGGCGCAGATATCCCGACGGTTTATGCCGCCGCCATAACCACCATGAGGGACGCGGCACCGTCGACAGTACAGCAAAAAAAAAAAAAACACGTGGTCGATATAAATGGGTCAACACGCCCCCATACCCTCCCCCTTCCCCCCTACCCCCTGCTTCCCACCCTTCTCCCCCTACCCCCTGCTTCCTTCCCCTTCCCCCTACCCCCTGCTTCCTCCCCATCCCCCTACCCCTTGCTTACTCCCCTTCCCCTACCCCCAGCTTCCTTCCCCATCCCCCCTTCCCCCTTCCCCTACCCTGCTTCCTCCCCCTTCCCCTACCCTGCTTCCTCCCCTTCCCTACCCCTGCTTCCTCCCCATCCCCCACTTCTACACTGCTTTCTCCTCCCTTCCTCTCCTATACCCCCTGCTTCCTCCCCCTTCCCCCCTACCCCATGCTTCCCTACCCTTCCTCCTAACCCTACTCATTCCCCTAGTCCTTCACACTCCCTCCCCTTCTTCCTACCCCTTCCCCCTACCTCCTACCTCTTCCCTCACCCCTTCCTTATACCTCCTATGCCTTATACTTTTATAACTTATAACTTTATACCTTATACCTTATACCTTCCTTATAACCTTTCTTATACCTCCTAGCCCTTACTTCCTACCTTCTACCCCCACCCCCTATCTCTCCCCCTACCCCCTACCCTAACACTACATAATCATGGTGGTCCTTTACTGTGTTTGCATTCGTAGACTCTTAAGATAAATAAAGAAATAAAATGAAAGAAAAGAAGAAATAAAGGAGGGAAAGAATGAATGAAGGAAGGGAGGAAGGAAAAAGACTTCATTTCTCTCCCTCCCAATTGCTCCTCCTCTGTCATCACTTCTCTCTCCTTCTCGCTTTCTCTCCTAACTCTCCTCTCTTCTCTCTCTCTTTCCTATTTCTTTTTTTGTGTCCCTCTCCCTCTCGCTCTCTAACTCTCTCCTCTCTCTCCTCTCTCCCTCTCCTCTCCCCCCCTCCCTCCCTCTTCCTCTCCTTCACTCTCTAACTCTCCCCCTTCCTCACTCTCTAACTCTCTCTTTTAACTCTCTCTCTCCCTCTGCTTCCCTCCTTCATTCCTAATTCCCTCTCTCCCTCTCTTTTAATCCCTCTTTCCAAGAATTAGGTCAGGACTCGGGCGAGATTTATTGACCAACTGAGGCACCCATGGGCTTACGGAACTGGGGGGTGGGGTCAGGGGAAAGGGGGGAGGGGCTAGAGGGAAGGGGGAGGGGTCAGAGGGGAAAGGGGGGTGGGTCAGGGGAAAGGGGGAGGGGCTGAGGGGAGGGGGAGGGACAGAAAAAGGGAAGGGGGAGGGGCCAAGGGAGAGGGGGAGGGGCCAGAGGGAAGGGGGAGGGACCAATGGGAGAGGGGAGAGGTCAAGAGGAAGGGGGAGGGGCTAGGGGTGGAATCAGGGGAAAGAGAGTGGGACCAGGGGGGGAGGCAGAGGGGCCAGGAGGAAGGGGGAGTGACAAGGGGTATGGGGCGGGGCAAGAGTTTTGTGCTCCTCCCCAACAGGCTGAGTAAACAAGAGCGAGTTTGCTGTTGTCTTTTTGCGAGTGATAACCCTTACATGATCCTAGTCGTTAGGGTGACATCGGAAGGAGAAAGGAGGAGGAGGGGGAGGAAAAGATAAAAGAAAAGGAGGAAAAGGAGGAAAGAGAAAAAGGAAATAGTAATAGGAAAAGAATATGAATAATAAGAAGACATGGAAGGAGAAAATGAAGACAGAGAAGGGAAAAGGAAGAATAGAATAACGAGACGGAAGATGAAGAAGGATAGAGAAGGAGGAACGAGAGAAAAACGACAAAGAAGAGAGACAAAGCCAAGTCATTCGAAAGAAAGGAAGACGGAGAGAACTGTAAAGGAGAGGAATTAGAAGAATTTCGAGGAAGAAGCCAAAGTATGTGCGAAAGATGGGGAGGGGGGCTACGAAGGAAAGAAGATAAAAATGGAAAGACAAAAATAAAGATAAGAAGAAAAGAAAAATGAAAGGAAGAGTAAGGAAGGAGGGAAAGATGGGGAGGGGGGTAAAGAAGGAAGGAAGGGAGAGGGGGCAGAGGTAGGGAGGAAGCAAAGGAGGAAGATAGGAAATATAGAAAGGAAGAAGGGAGGATGGGGAAAAGAGGAAGAAATAAAAGAAGAAAAGAAAGTAGAAAGGAAAAATATAAATGAAGGAAAGAAAGAGGGGTAAAGGAAGGAAATACAGAAGGATAAGTAAAAGCAGAAAGAAGAAAGGAAGAGAAAAGGAAGACGGAAAGAAATGGGAAGAGAGGGGAGAAAGGCAAGAAGGAAGGAAAGGGAAGAGGACAAGGAGAGGAGAGCCAGGGGGAGAGAGGGGAAGAGGGGAAGCGTGAGGAGAG
>NC_091564.1:36659667-36667167 GCF_042767895.1 Penaeus vannamei | reverse complement strand
TTTCAACTCCCTTTCTCATTCCTCTTTTCTCTGTCCGTGCTCATTCTTTCCTTTTTTCTCTCTCTTTTTCTTGTTCTTTCACTTTCCCTCACTCACTCATTCTTATCCTCACTCTTACTCTTACACTCCCACTCACTCACATTCCAACTCCCTTTCTCATTCCTCCTCCTACTCTTACTCTCACCCCCACTCCCTCTCTCACTCACTATCTCTCTTCCCACCTTTATCCTTCGCCCTCTCTCCCTCTCCTCCCATCTCCCTCTTCCACAATACGAAGGGAGAGAAATTGGAGAGACGGAAAGCCACAGAGGGAGAGAGGGAGAGAGTAAGGGACCAAACTCCGCCCTTAACTTTGATCCGACCTGTTAGATTGGTTTGGGGGGGAAGGGGGGGTGGGGATGGAGGGGGAAGGGGGGGTGGGGAAGGAGGGGGGAAGGAGGGGGGAAGGGGGCTTGGGGGTGTGGCCTGAGGCTGCTCTTAAGGGGTGTCAAAGGGCCGGCTCAGGGTGGAATGACCTAAGTGGAATGGCTAGCGTGGAATGGCCAGGGAAAAATGGCTTGGGTGGAGTGGGTGGAGTGTCCTAAGTGGAATGGCAAGGGAGGAAAGACCAGGGTGGAATGACCAAGGTAAAATGACGAGGGAGGAATGAACAGGGTGGAATGTCCTATGTGGAATGACGAGGGAGGAATGACGAGGGAAATATGACAAGGGTGGAATGGTAAATGAGTAAAATTTGGCAAAAATGACAAGGGAGGAATGAGCAAGGTAGAATATCCTTAGTGGAACGACCAGGGTGAAATGAGCAGAGAAGAATGACCAGGATAAAAACGACCACGGGGGGGGGGGTGGAATGACCAGCGCGGTATAGCCAGAGATAAATGACCCGGGTGGCTGTCTGAGAGAGATGGCCAGAGCGACATGGCCAGAGTAGTCGCCTGGGAAGAGTCAGGTCGAGATTAAACAGCAAAACATCCACATGTCGACGCAAAACACATGTCGCACGGACATACGCGCACGTACACACACGCACAACACGGACCACACACACACACACACACACACACACACACACAAACACACACACACACGTAGATACAAAAATATATACGTAAACACACATACACATCCGTCCATCGATCCATAAATGCACACAAACTAATATATCTACAAACAAAAATAAACAAAAAACAACAACAAAAACAAATAAACACCAAAACAAAAACAAAAAATAACACACAAACAAACAAAAATAAACACAAAAACAACAACAAAATAAACACAGACACAAACAAACAAAAACAAACAAACAAACAGAGTAAATCAAATGCGAGTGAATGTGACAGAGTCCAGACCAACACTTCGGACTCATGTAGTCTCCCTTGGGGGGCAGAGAGAGGGAGAGAGGGAGACGAAGAGAAGGGAATAGGGAGAGAAGAGGAGGAGAGAGGGAAGACGAGGAAGAGAAGAGGGAGAGGGAGAGAAGGGGAGAGGAGACGAGGAGAGGGGAGACGAAGAGGGAGAGGAGAGAGGGGAGACGAGGAGAGGAGAAGAGGGAGAGACTGGGAAAGAGGGGAGAGGGAGAGAGGGAGGGAAGAGGGAGAGGAAGAGGAGAAGAGGGAGACGAGGAGAGGGAGGAGAGAGGAGAGACGAGGAGAGGGAGAAGGGAGAGGAGAGGAGGGAAGAGAGGGAGAGGAGAGAGAGAGAGAGAGGAGGAGAGGAGAGGAGAGAGGGAGACGAGGAGAGGAAGAGGGAAGAGGAGAGAGGGAGAGAGGGAAAGAGGGAGAGGAGAGAGGAGAAGAGGGGACGAGGAGAGGAGAGAGGGAGAGAGGGAGAGGGAGAGTGGGAAAGAGGAGGAGAAGAGGGAGGGGAGAGAGAGAGAGAAAGAGAGGAGAGGGAGAGAGAGGGAGAGAGGGGAGAGAGGGATAGAGGAGAGGGAGGGAGAGGGGGAGAGAGGAGAGGGGGAGAGGAGAAGCAGAGAGAGGGGGGGAGAGAGAGAGAGGGAGGGAAGGAATGGAGGGAGGAGAGGAAAGGGGATAAGGGACACAGAGGAGGAAGGGAGAAGGGGGAGGGGCTAGGGAGGGCTGGGGGGGGGACTATAACGTGACCTTCTGTGGATCTTGAGAAGATTCCTACGGCCTTGCGTAAAGAAATGAAGGGGAGGGGAGGGAGGAGGGGGAGGGAGGGAGGAAGGGAGGAGGGGAAGAGGGAGGAGGGGAGAGGGAGAAGGAGGAGGAGGGGGAGGAGAGGAAGAAGGAGGAAGGAGGGGAGGAAGGGAGGAGGAGGTGGAGGTGGAGGAGGAGTAGGTGGAGGAGGAAGAAGGAGGAGGAGGAGGGGGAGGTGGAGGAGGAGGTGGAGGAGGAGGAAGAGAGAGGAGGGGAGGAGAAGGAGAGGAAGGAGAGGGGAGGGAAGGGAGGAAGAAGGAAGGATGAGAGGGAGGATAAGGGAGGTAGGGAGGAGGAGGAGAAGAGAGGAGGAGGAAGGAAGGGAAATGCGGAAGGAGTAACAGGTGGACGAAAGAGAGGATTAGGATTAGGTTTAAGGAAGGACTAGAGGCTGAGGGGAGGAAAGGAAGGAAGGAGGAAGGAGGGAGGAGGAGGAGGTGGAGAGAGAGGAGGAGGGGGAGGAGGAGGAGGGAGGGGGAGGAGGAGGAGGAGGAGGAGGGAGGAGGAAGAATAAGGGGGAGGAATAATAATGAGGAACACTGATGATGATGATGATGACGATTATGATGATGATGATAATAATAATAATAATAATAATAATAATAACAATAATAATAATACCAATAATAATTATAACAATAACAATAACAATAACAACAATAACAATACAGATGTTATTGGAAGAAGAGGAATAAGAGAGAGAAGAGAGGTAAAGGAAGGAAGAGGAGGAACAGGGCCAACTAGAAAAAAACCGTTCGAAGTTAATAAAAGAGGAGGCTGAATACCCCAACCCCGATGAAAGGGCTCGCTTAGGCCGAAAAATTTTTCCTTGCGTTTCATCGCCTATGGAAGATGCCTTTTCCTCCTGCTACTGCTACTGCTGCTGCTATTTCTTCGTCTTCTTCTTCTATTTCTTCGTCTTCTTCATCTTCTTCTTCTTTTCTGTTTCTTCTTTTTCTTCTTCTTCTTCTTCTTCTTCTTCTTCTTCTTCTTCTTCTTCTTCTTCTTCTTCTTCTTCTTCTTCTCCTCCTCCTCCTCCTCCTCCTCCTCCTCCTCTTCCTCCTCCTGAAGGTGGAGGGGAGGGAAAAAGGAAGCGGAGGAATGAGAGGGGAGAGAAGGAAAGGGAGGGATGAGAGGGGAGAAGAAAGCGGAGGGAGAAGAGGAGAGAAGGAAGGGGTAAGGGGAGGGGAAGAGAGAGGAGATGGAAGAAGAAAGGGGAGGGAGGCGTGGGGAACAGGGGAAAGGAGAGATACGAAAGGGGAAAAGAAGAATTGGCGAGGGAAAGAAGGGGAGAAAGAAGGAAAGAAACAGTAAAAAAAAAAAAGTTGGACTTGAGAAGCAGAAGAGAAGAGCAAGAAAAGAAAAGGAATAAGAGATCAGCTAAAGAAAAAAAAAAGAGAGAGAGAGAGGGAGGGGGAAGCGAGAGACAGAGACAGAGAGGGAAGGGGAAAGAGGAGGAAGCGAGAGAGACAGAGAGAGGGAGGGGAAGCGAGAGAGACAGAGACAGAGAGGGAGGGGGAAGAGGGGGAAGCGAGGGGAAGGAATGGGGGAACAAGAGACACAGGGAGGGGAAGGAGAGCATGCAGACGTGGCGTGTTGTGGGACATCGTGCACCCACACACGGCAAATCGCGTGTGCGTGCTCGTGCGTGCGTGAATGTTTGCGTGCGGTCGAGGGAAAGCGATTCAACAATTTGCTCGTCGCATGAATACAGTGTTAGAGGGTTAAGGGTTAATGGGGAGAGAGGGAAGGCCGAGGGGGGAAGAGGGGGAGAGGGGGAAGGGAATTTGGGAGAGAGGGAGAAGAGGGGGAGAGGGGAGAGGGAGGGAGAAGGGGGGAGAGGAAAGGGGGGGAAAAAGAGAGAAAGAGAGAGAGAGCGACAGAGAGACAGAATGAGAGAGAGCATAAAGAAAAAAAGAAAAGAGAGGAAAGGTAAGAGACTCCATCTCGAAAAGAGACAGACAGACAGAGATAGAAAACCATTCTCGATGAAAAAATAAATAAAAAAAATAATAATAAAATAAAATAAAAACATACACAAACCTACATACAAAAGGCCTCACTCCGGCAGGACAGACTATGGCATAACCAAGTGCTTTCGTAATACTCTTCAGCGTGACGGCCGAGTGCACATGCGCGCCGCCCACAGATGACAGCGTAAATGTTGGCAATTAAAGCTGGGGTGTTGGAAGGGAGGAGGTGGGAAGGGAGGGGGTGGGGAGGAGGGAAGGGAGGAGGGGTGTTGGAAGGTTGTCTGGCTGAGTAAGTTTGGGAGAGGGGTGGAAGCAGGGGTGGGGAGGAGAAGGGGGGTGTTGGAAGGGGTGTCTGACTGAGTAAGTTTGGGAGGGAGGAAGGGAGGGGCGTGGGAGGGGGGAAGAGGGGCATGGAAGGTTGTCTGACTGAGTGTTTCAGAGGGAGGTGGGGTGGGGAAGGGGTGGGAAGAGGGTGTTGGAAGGTTGTCTGGCTGAGTAAGTTTTGGAGGGGGGGTGGAGGGTGGGAAGAGGGGTGTTGGAAGGGGTGTCTGACTGAGTACGTTTGGGAGGGGGAAGGGGAGAGGGTGCTGGAAGAGGGGTGTCTGGAAGGGTGTCTGACTGAGTGTAAGTTTGGGGAGGGGTGTCGGGAGGGGGAAGAGGGGTGGGGAGGGGGACAGACTGGGGTGTCGGAAGGGGAAAGGAGGGGCGGGGAGGAGGGGGAAGGGGGTGACGGTGGGAGGGGAAGGGGGAAGGAGAGACAGCGGAAGGGTGTATTTGGTGGGGGGAAAGGGGTGGGGGATAGGATAATCCATCATGCACGCATCGTCTCCCCCTCTCCCTCCCTCTCCCTCCCTCCCTCCCTCCTTCTACTCCCTCCCTCGCTCCCTCCTTTCCCTCCCTCCCTCCCTCCTTCTCTTCCTCTCCCTCCTCCCTCCCTCTCCATCCCCATCACCTCTCCCTCTCCCTCCTCTCCTCCTTCCCTCCCACTCCCTCCCTCCCTCCCTCCTCTCCCTCTCCTTGCATGACAGACAAATGCCGCCTGACATTTCCTTTCCTTGGCGGAGATTCAAGAACTGCAGATACATATATAGAAATACATGTGAGTATATACAGACATACATTCATGCATATATACGAACAAACATAAATACATACATACATACATATGAACGTAAACATGCACTTATACATATACTCACGAACAAACAAATAAACACACACACACAAGCAATCACACAAACAAGTAAAAACGCACACACACAAAGACAAACAAACACACAAACAAACAAAACCAATTCTCACCGACAAATAAAAGTCAAAAGCAAACACAACAATGACTAATTATCCCAAACAACAAACATAAAACAACAAACAAAAACAACAACAAACACCGACTGACGAATGAGCTGGGCAAAAAAATGCGCTCTTTAATATATTCATCTAAATATTTTATTCATGAATATGCATGGCGAGCCTCTGAATAGACCAAAAGGGGGAAAAATTCAGAACTTTGTGTGCGTTGCGTGTGCGTGCATGAACGTGCTTCGCTACGTAGACCGTTAGATGTGTGTGTTTGTGTTTGTTTTTTTGTTTGTGTGGGTGTGGATGTCTTTGTGTTTGTTTTTTTGTTTATGTGGGTGTGGATGTCTTTGTGTTTGTTTTTTGTTTGTGTTGGTGTGGATGTGTTTGTGGATGTGTGTGTGTGTGTGTGTGTGTGTGTGTGTGTGTGTGTGTGTGTGTGTGTGTGTGTGTGTGTGTGTGTGTGTGTGTGTGTGTGTGTGTGTGTGTGTCTGCATGTGTGTGTGTGTCTGCATGCGTATGTGCATGCGTATGTGCACGAGTACGCGTATATGTACGAGTATGCGCTTGCATATGCGTATGCGTTCGCGTATGTTACGTTAGAAAAAATATATATATATACAGTACACACCTGTTCAACCCTTGTTCATCGTCCTACTCTCTCTGTGACATCGTACCTGAAATTGCAGAAGAAAAATCGTTAGTAAAGACATTCGACTAACTATTGCTGAAAAAAATGATGGTAATAATGATGACGATGATATCAATAACGATGATAATAATGATAAAAATAAGGACATTAACAATATACCAACAAAACACAAAGGAAGAGAAAAAACGACCCCCAAAGAAAGAAAGAAAGAAAGAAAGAAAGAAAGGAAAAAAATAATAACAATATTAATAATATTAAAAAATATAATAATACATAAACAAAACAAAAAATAATAGCAATATTAATAACTTAAAATAAACATAAATAATACATAAACAAAACAAAAAATAATAACAATATTAATAACATTAAAAAAAACATAAATAATACATAAACAAAACAAAAATAATAACAATATTAACAACATCAAAAAACAAATAATACATAAACAAAACAAAAAATAATAACAATATTAATAACTTTAAAAAACATAAATAACACATAAAAATAATAATAACAATATTAATAACATTAAAAAAAACATAAATAATATATAAAAAAAAAAATAATAACAATATTAATAACATTTAAAAAAACATAAATAATACATAAACAAAACAAAAAATAATATCAATATTAACAACATAAAAAAACATAAATAATAGATAAACAAAACAAAAAATAACAACAATATTAACAACAACAAAAAAGACATAAATAATACATAAAAAATAACAATATTAATAACATTTAAAAAAACATGAATAATACATAAACAAACAAACAAAATAATAACAATATAAATAACATAAAAAAATAATAATAAATAAATAAAAATAAAATAAGCACACCCCAGGCAGCATTTCCCCGCGCCACGCTGAGCCGCTGAAATTCATCTTGCAGGCAAAATGATCACGTGATTCATCTCTTCTTTGCATGTATGAAGGAAACGCGGGGGAAGGGGGGGAGGGGAGAATCGCTAAACCTGACGTTGCAATGTTGCAAAGCACTTGGTTGGATTTGTTTGTTTGGTTTTGGGTATGCGTGTTCGTTTTTTATCTTGTTTGTGTGTTTGTTTCTGAAATGTGTGTGTTTGTATGTTTATGTGTCTGTTTTGGTTTTTGTTTATGTGTGTTTCCATCTGTATGTTTCGGGTTCTAGGTCTGTCTGTCTGTCTGTCTGTCTGTCTGTCTGTCTGTCTGTCTGTCTGTCTGTCTGTCTGTCTGCCTGCCTGCCTGCCTGCCTGCCTGTCTATCTGTCTACCTGCCACCCAAACTACCTATCCCTTCCCTCCCCCTTTGGAAAAAAAAAATTGACCACACCCCTGGCAACACTCCCATGACGGTGTTGCCACCCCGCCATCACCAATATCTGCCGTAAACACAGTTCCTCGGCGCTGTCCTTTGCGAAAAGT
>NC_091564.1:36642167-36657167 GCF_042767895.1 Penaeus vannamei | reverse complement strand
AAGAAAAAGAAAAAACTGGAGCTAAGACAAAACAGAAAAGCAAAGGGCTGGAGAACAGAAGAGACGATAAAAGAAAGTGGACAGGAAATTCAGAGGAAAGAATACATCAAGAGAGCACGAGAAGAGGAGGAAGACATGGAAGAGGAGGGGGAGGAAAACGAAGAGGACGAGAGAATGGATAAGAAGAAGAAGAAGAAGAAGAAGAAGAAGAAGAAGAAGAGAAGAAGAAAAAGGGGAAGAGAATGATTATGAGAAAGGATAAGAAGGGGAGGAGAAACAGAAGGAGGAGGAGGAGGAGGAAGAGGAGAAGGAGACGAAGAAAAAAGGAAGAAAATGAGGAGTAGAAGAAAAAGGAAGAAGAAGAAGGAGGGAGGAAAAGGGAGAAGGGGAGGAAAACCAGGAGGAGGAGAGGAAGAAAGTCTCCCCTCTTGTTTAATAAATAAAAGGGGGAGAGAATCCACGTTAACGACATACCCTTGTTTAGAACAATATGGTGTACAAGCGCTGTGTTCGCCGGGGGGATGAAAAGGCTCTACCACATTATACTAATAAGGCTCAGCGTGACAGATGCCTTCAATTAGAGGCCGACCTTATTGTAACGGCAAGTTTATCCCTTCCTCGCATTCTATAGGAGGAAGCCAGCGAGTCCCACCAAAGGGGTGAGCGCGGGGGATGAACATACGCCACCGCGAGGGCTCGTAAGGGCGAAAATCACCACCAAACGCGAGGGGGGAAATGGACCATGTCGCCATACCTGCTTCCGGCGGCTTCGAACCGACGCCGGGTCATTGCACAAAGTTGAAGAGGAATTGTTCTATTGCAATTAATTACTTAAACCTTCGCGTCAATAACGAGGGAAAAGCTTAAGCGTCTGTTTGTCTTATAGACGAGGGGAGGGGAGGGGAGGGAGGGGAGGGGGATGGGGGGAGGGGGAGGGGGAGTGCAAGGGAGGGGACAAGAGGGGGGGGGAGGGGAGGGATTAGGGAGAGGAGGAGAAGAGGGGTTGTGAAGGGAAGGAGGGGATGGGGAAGGGAGGGTAAGGCAGGAGAAGTGAGGGATAGGAAGGGAAGAAGAAAGAAAGGGAGGGGAAGAAAGGGAGAAGTGGGGATGGGAAGGGATGGGAAGGGAGAGGCGGAGAGAGGAGAGGGTGCAAGGGACGAGAGGAGGGGATGGGAAAGGGGGGGGAAAAGAAGGGGTAGGCAGGAGAGGGAAAGTTAATGGGAAGGTAAGGGATGGGAAGAAGAGAGGAGAGAAGAAAAGAAGAGAGGGGAAGTTGATGGGGATAAATTAGGAAGAAGGGGAAATGAATACATTGAGGGGGGGGGTGAGGGAATGGGGAAGGGTATTCTATCGTTGATTATAATTGTATTTTTTCTTTTTCTTTTTCTTTTTATTAAGAATGAACTGGGAGGGAGGAGGGAGGGTTATGCTATTTAGTTTATAAAGAAAACGAGAGATTAATTCATACATAAATTCATATTAACACGCACATGCAAACGCACACATAAACTCACACACACACACACAGACACACACACACACTCACACACACACACACACACACACACACACACACACACACACACACACACACACACACACACACACACACATTTATATATATATATATATATATATATATATATATATATATATATATATATATATATATATATAAACATAGGTAGATAGATACAGGCAGGTAAATATAGATGGACATATATAGATATAGTTAGAGGAGTGGACAGATAGATAGACAGATAGAGAGGTAAACAGACAAATAGACAGATATATATAGAGATAGATAGATAGATAAATAGAGAGATACAGATATAGAATTAATTACGGATCAATAGTCTATATAAAAAGAAAGAAAGTCTCCAATATTCTTGATATCACAAAACCCGAGCACAATACTACAAAGATGGAGAAAGAAGAAAGTAAAGAAAGCAAAAACGAAAACGAAAAAGAATAAAATGAAACAAAAAAGAAAAAAAAAAGAAAACAGGGAAGAAATAGGAAAAAAGAAAATAGAACACAGAAAAGAAAAAGAAAAAAGAAAAGGAAATATAGAAAGAGGAGCAAGAAGAATAAGAAAGAAGAGGGGGAAATAATTAAAAAACGTAAATAACAACGTCTGTGTCTCGAGCGCCTGGCGGACGGCGTTGTCAGGGAGTGAGGGAAGAGGGGAGAGAGGGGAAGGGAGAAGGAGGTGAGGGGGAGAGAGGGGAAGGGAGGGAGGAGACGGGAGAAGAGAGGAAGAGGGAAGAGGGGAGGGAAGGGAGGGGAAGGGGGGACGGGGGGAGAGGTGAGACAGGAGAAGAGAGGACAGAGGGGGGACGGGGAGTGAGGAGAGAGGGAGGACGGGAGTGAGGAGGAAGGGGAGACGGGAGAAAGAGAGGAGGGGACGGGAGAGGGAAGGGAGGAGGGAGGGAGAAGAGAGGGAGAGAGGGAGGACGGGCGGAGGAGAAGGGACAGAGGAGAGAGGGGAAGGGAGGGAGGAGACAGGAGAAGAGAGGAGAGGGGAGACGGGAAGGGGGAGACAGGGGAGAGGGGAGACAGGAGAAGAGAGGAGAGGGAGACGGGAAGGGGGGAGACGGGGAAGACGGGAGACGGGAGAAGAGAGGAAAGAGGGAAGAGGGAAGTGAAGGGAAGGGAGGGGAAGGAGGGGAGACGGGAGAAGAGAGGAGAGAGGGGGAGGAGTGAGGAGAAGGGAGAGGGGAGAGAGGGGAAGGGAGAGGGGAGACGGGAGAAGAGAGGAGAGAGGGGGGACGGGAGTGAGGAGAAGGGAGAGGGAAAGAGAGGGAAGGAGAGGGGGAGACGGGAGAAGAGAGAGAGAGGGGGACGGGAGTGAGAGAAGGGAGAGGGGAGAGAGGGAGGAGAGGGAGGAGACGGGAGAAGAGAGAGGAGAGGGGGGATGGGAGTGAGGGAGAAGGGACAGGGGAGTGAGAGGAAGGAGGGGGAGACGGGAGAAGAGACGAGAGAGGGAGGACGGGAGTGAGGAGAAGGGACAGGGGAGTGAGGGGAAGAGAGGGCGAGACAGGAGTGAGGGGAGACGGGAGAGAGGGGAAGAGGGGAGGAGAGAGAGGGGGACAGGGGGAGTGAGGGGAGACGGGAAGTTTGTGTCTTGACGAACGAGGGTCGGCCGGCGAGGTTAGTCTGTTTCCCCTCACTCTGGGCGGATTGGGGAGGGGCGGCGAGGGTGGGACAGAAGGGGAGGGTGGAAAGGAAAGGAGGAGGAAGGGAGGAAGAGAAAGGGGAGGTAGGGAAAGAGAAGGAGGAAGGGGAGGGGAAGTGTATGGAAAGAAGGGGGAGAAAGACAGGAAGAGAAGGAGGGAGGGAGAGTCATGAAAGAAAATAGGGAGTGGGGGAGAAGTGGAAGGAAGGTGGGAGAGAAGGAGGGAGGGAGGGAGGGAGGGAGGGAGGGAGGGAGGGAGGGGGAGAGAGTGAGAGAGAGAGAGAGAGAGAGAGAGAGAGAGAGAGAGAGAGAGAGAGAGAGAGAGAGAGAGAGAGAGAGAGAGAGTGAGAGAGAGAGATATAGAGAAAGAAAGAGAAAGAGAAAGAGAAAGAGAGAAAGAGAAAGAGAAAGAGAAAGAGAAAGAGAGAAAGAAAGAGAAAGAAAGAGAAAGCAAGAGAAAGAAAAAGAGAGGAAGAGAGAGGGAAGAGAAAGGAGGGAGGAAGAGAGGAAAGAGGGAGGAGGGAGGGAGGGGATGCCAGAGAGGTCTAACCACGCTGGTGATTGACTGAAAGTGACAGGTGACACTTCTCGGCGGTCAGTCAATTATCCATTTCAAATCCATGATCTCTCTCTCTTTCTCTTCGTGTCCTTCTTTCATCTCTTTCATTTACATCTACTGCTTTTATTTATTTATTTATCTATCTATCTAGTTATTATTATTTTTTTTTTACAATTTTCCGCATTATATACTTGATCTATGCATTTACTTTTTATCTACATTTGCAACTTTCATCTTTCTCTATTTTATTGTCCGTCATCTACTTTCATTTTTATCTACTTCATCTATTCCCATCTTTATCAACTTCATCTACTTCCATCTTTATCTCCTTCATCTAAATTTATTTTCATATACTTTACTACTTCCATCTACATTTATCTTTACTTACTTCATCTACTTTCAACTTTATCTACCACTTTTATCTTCATCTACCATCTACTCATCACTCCACGCCCTTTTTCCACTTAAAATCAACACCTTAATTAGGTTTCGCTCCCCTCCCTTATAACGCCCCCCCCCCCCCCCCCCTTACTTTCATTAAGACGCCACTCACTCGCTCTTAAGGGTAATATATATAAAAAATTTGCGTATCGTCTTTCAATTTTTTTTTTAATTGAACATTTCCATATTCACTAATTGATTGATGTGTTTTTCTTCAATAACTTTTTATTTGTTTTTCGATTCTGTTTGATGTGTATGATCGATGTTATTGTTATTATTATTATTATTATTATTATTATTATTATTATTATTATTATTATTATTATTATTATTTATTATTATTATTATTATTATTATTATCATTATTATTATTATTATCATTATTATTATTATTATTATTATTATTATCATTATTATCATTATTGCTATTATTATTATTATTTTTTAGTTTTTATTTGTATTTTGTTTTACCATTATCTTTCCTAAACTTTTTTTTCGGTCGCGGAGTAAAGTAAATAAATATATAAGTATTGAATAAAATCCAAGCTATCTCTTTGTATCTTTCTCTCCTCCTAATTTCCTTAATCTTTATTTTCTTTTTTTACTTTTCCTTTCTCTCTCTCTTCTTTTTTTTAACTTTCTCTCGGCGCTTCAGTTCCCATGCCATTTTCTTTCGCTTAGTTTAGACACACTTTTGGACCATTTTTTATCTGTTTCTCTCTTTCTTTCATTCACTTTTGAACCAATTCTATTATCATTCTCTCTTTCTTTCACTTACTTTTGGATCAGTTTTAATCACATTCTCTTTCTCTCATTCTCTCACTTTTGGACCAATTTTAATCTCTCCCTCTTTCTTTCATTTCCTTTTGGATCTGTTTTAATCACATTCTCTTTTTCTCTCTTGGTTTCACTTTTTGACCATTTTTAATTTCCTTCTCTCTGTCTTTCACTTTTTGACCATTTTAATTCTTTTTCTTTCTCTCTTTCTTTCACTTTTGGACCATTTTTAATCTCATTCTCTTTTCCTCTCTTTCTTTCCCATTCTGATAATTTTGTTTGTTCTCTCTTTCCTTCGCTTTTGGTCCTTCTTCCTGTCATTCGTTTCTTTTTAATTTGTTTATTTGTGATGTTTTCTTTGTTTTGTTTTTTATTTGTTTCCTTCAGGTTCTCTTGTTTTTTTTTCTCGTTCCCATTTTTATTTATCCTTCCTTTTTCTCATCATTTCTTTCTATTCTTCTTCCTCTTTATCACTCCCTCCTTTTTCCTCCACTCGCTCTCCGGCTTTTCCACATTCGTTTCTCCTTTTGTCGCTCCCTCCATTCCTTCTTTTAATTTCTTTGTCTCCCGATTTCTTTGTTTATTTTTCTTCCCCCTTTCCCTTTGTCTTTATTTATCCTTTATCTCTTCCTTTCTTCCAATTCCCTTGACTCTCTCATATACTCCCATTAGCTCCTTCCTTCTCTCTCTTTTCTTCCATTCTTTATTTTAATCTTTTTTCCTGTCTTCCCTCCCTTTCTCCTAATCTCTTTTCCCTCCCTTTATCCCACTTCTTTTCCTTTTGCTCCTAAGTCCTTCCCTCCCTTCATTCTATCTTCCCTTAATCCCTTTTCCTCTTCTTCCTAGTCCCTTCCCTGCCTTTCCATTTCTTTCCTTAAATCTCTTTTCCTTTTCCTCCTTTTTTCTTCGCTCCCTTCAGTCTTTCTTCCTCTTAATCTCTTTTCCTCTTCTTCCTTGTCCCTTCCTTCCCTTCATTCTCTATTCCCCTAAATCCCTTTCATCTTCTACCTAATTTCTTCCCTCCATTCATTCTATCTTCCCCTAAATCCCTCTTCCCTTTTCCTCCCTATTCCTTCCCTCCCTTAATTTTTCTTTCCCTTAATCCATTTTCCCTCTTCCTCCTCAGTCTTCACCTCCCTTAATTTTTCTTTCCCTAATTCCCTACTCAGTCTTTACCTCCCTTAATCCCTTTTCCCTTTTCCTCCTTGTTCCTTCCTTCCCTTAATTTTTCTTTTCCTTAATCCATTTTCCCTCTTCCTCCTCAGTCTTCACCTCCCTTAATTTTTCTTTCCCTAAATCCCTCCCCAGTCTTTACCTCCCTTAATCCCTTTTCCCTTTTCCTCCTTGTTCCTTCCCTCCCTTAATTTGTCTTTCCCTAAATCCCTCCTCAGTCTTTACCTCCCTTAATCCCTTTCCTTTCCTCCTTGTTCCTTCCTCCTTCATTCTATCTTTCCCTTAATCCCTATTCCCTTTTCATCCCCATTCTTCAACTTCCCTTCATTCTATCTTTCCCTAAATCCCTCCTCAGTCTTTACCTCCCTTAATCCCTTTTCCTTTTCCTCCTTGTTCCTTCCCTCCCTTCATTCTATCTTTCCCTAAATCCCTCCTCAGTCTTCACCTCCTTAATCCCTTTCCCTTTTCCTCCTTGTTCCTTCCCTCCCTTCATTCTATCTTTCCCTTAATCCCTTTTCCCTCTTCTTCCCCATTCTTCAACTTCCCTTCATTCTATCTTTCCCTAAATCCCTCCTCAGTCTTCACCTCCCTTAATCCCTTTTTCCCTTTTCCTCCTTGTTCCTTCCCTCCTTCATTCTATCTTTCCCTAAATCCCTCCTCAGTCTTCACCTCCCTTAATCCCTTTTCCCTTTTCCTCCTTGTTCCTTCCCTCCTTCATTCCATCTTTCCCTTAATCCCTTTTCCCTCTTCTTCCCCATTCTTCACCTCCAGTAACATCCAGCGCCCTACATTAACTCCACAGAACCTAATGGGGGCTTTCACTTCCACCTGACCGCGGGGACCTCAACTTCACCCCCACCCCCCACCCTCCCCTCTCTTTCCTCTATCCTCCCCTCTCTGCTCCTCCTCCTTCTCACTTCTCTCTGACCTTCCTCTGTTTTCGCTGCTTTTCTACACCTCCTTACTATTCTTTCTTTTCGTTCCTCATTTCCTTTTTCGTCCTCCTTTCTCTCTTCTTCTCCCCTCGCTTTGTCTCCTCCATTCCAAGCTCTCTGCCCCTCCTCTTCTCTTCTCTCCACCCTTCCCCCCCCCTTCGTCCATGCCTCTTTCTACCCCCCCACTTCCTCCCCCTCTCTCTCCCCTCTCCCCAACCCCCCCATTCTCCCCTCGGTGTCTAGTCCTCTTAGAAGGGTCCTGACCGCAACCCTCTTTTCCCCTTACAATATGGAACCACATTTGTAATACACATATTTTTTTTCCCTTTCTTGATATTGGCTTCTGTTACCTTCTATGGCTCTCTATGAGGGGACATATATATCTTTTTATTGACTTTCCCCTCGTTTTATTTTTTTCTTACACGTAAATAAGTAACCTACGTTGTGAGGGAGCGTCTCCGACCACCAATAGACGCCGCTGACTGTCGCGCCCGCCCTCGTGTAAACACATAAACAAAAACAAGCAAACAAGTACATAAATATGGCAAGGTCGCACGGGCGTGTGTGTGCGCAGACACGCGCCCTCTCGCGGAAATAGGTGAACATCCAAACAAAAGCAAAAGCAATGCAAAGCAGAAGAAAAAAATGTAGAAAGGTTGCACATACACACATGTAAGTAGACATAGATACACTCTACGGATACACATACAAGTACACGCACAAATACAGACACACACGTACACACAAACACACACACACACACACACACACACACACACACACGCACACACACACACACACACACACACACACACACACACACACACACACACACACACACACACACACACACACACACACAAACACACCAACTTACCCCCCCGCCCTCCTCCACCCCGCCCCTTCACCCAAACTCCGCCCACTTTAATTGCCTCCCAAACTTGCCCCAATATCCGCCAGCGCCCCTTCCGATCCGCGAGCGAGTCCTACGGCAAGTTTCCTGCAGCTTCCTACCGCCGCCGGGTCCTCCTCGCGCCTCTCCCGCAGCAGAAGGCGACGGAGACACAGAATCGAACACAGGCCTCCCGCCATTACCGCAGATGTTCCGAATGCGACGCTAGAGCCATGGCTTCGGCTTTAATTGGGAGTTCGTAATCAGTGAGCACCTGTCTAGCGCGCCAAAAAAAAAAAAAAAAAAAAAAAAAAAAAAAAAAGACAAATACCATATAAACAACCAACAGACATATTAACGACAAAACAAGCTAAAACATAACACCATAACGCACAAATCATGTACAGAAAAAAATAGAAAAAAAAGAACAGTGACGCACAGAACATGTACACACCCACAACAAAGAAATGAAGAAATGAACAGAAATAGAGAACAATTCATAACGTTTCCTCCAGCATCCCGGAGCAACAGTGCTGCCACCTTGTCGACGCATGCAACAATTAGTAGGACGCGCTGCCGAGAATCACTTATTTATATAAACACCTTCCCGATGACGTCATTGACTGGAGGAGGAGCAACGCAGGGTGGGTGGGGTTAAGGGTGGGGCTAGGGGATAGGGGTGGGGTTAAGGGAGGGGATTAAGGGTGGATAGCTGAAGGGATGGGGGTGTAGGGGAGGTGGCAAAGACGTGGAGAAAGAGTAGATAAGGATAAATATGAAATAGAGATAGAAGGTGGTGGGGGGGGGGGTGGCAAAGACGTGGAGACAGAGTAGATGAGGATAAATATGAAATATGCTGATTAAAGAAAAGCAGGATGATGTTTACGAAATTTGAAAATGGAGGTTTTGATATACGAAGATGAATCAAGAAATGACGTAGAAATATATACACAGAAAGATCGATTAATTTCAAACGATGTTATTTTTCCTTCCTTTCACTGACTTCCGTTTTCTCCTCCTCTCTTTCTCTCTCTCTCTCTCACCAACTCTCATTCTCTATCTTATTTCCCCTTTCCTTCTCCTCCTCTCCTTTGTCTATCTCTCCCCCCTCCCTCTCTTTCTCTTTCCTCTCCATTTCCATCTTCATCTCCTTCACCTTCCCCCCCCCCCTAACCCCCGTCACCTCCCCCCGGACCCACAGTCTCTCGGGAGTACCTTCACCCCCCCCTCCTGCCCCGTCCCCCACCACCACCCCGCCAGTCGACATAAATCCCACTCGGGAATATTCGTCGAGATGTCGAGGGGAGAAGGAGGGGGGGGGAGGGGAGAATTACTAAAGGGAAGAGTGAGGGAGGAAAAGACGAGGTGAGGGGAGATGGGGAAGTGAGGGGGGGGAGACGAGGTAAGGGGGAAAAGATGAGGCGAGGGGAGAAAAGACGAGGCGAGAGGGAAAAGACGAGGTGAAGGGAAAGTGTGAAGTGAGGGGAAAAAAAGACGAGGTTAGGGGAAAAGGCGAATCGAGGGCGGGGAGACGAGGTAAGGGGGAAGAGGAGGGCGGAAAAGACGAAGAAGGGGGAAAAGAGGTGAGGGGGAAAAGGATGAGGTGAGGGGAAACGGCGAAGTGAAAGGGGGAAGACGAGGTAAGAGGAAAAAGACGAGGTGAGGGAGGAAAGACGAGGTGAGGGGAAAAGATGAATTGAGGGGAAGGGGGAGACGAGGTAAGGGGAAAAGGTGAAGTGAAGGGAAAAACAAGTCGAGGGGAAAGAAATGACGAAGTGAAACGAATAGACGAACTAAGAGGAACAGACGAAGTGGAAGAAAGACAGAACAAGAGAGAAAAAAGCGAAGAGAATGGAAGAGGGGAACTCGAGAGATGAAGAAAAGGCAAATACAAAGGTGATGAGGGAGAAATGTAGAGCGAAAAGAGAACAAAAGAGAAGGATTTCAAAGGATTCGATGTGATTTGAAGAAGTTATTGACATCAAAGAGAATCAGTCAGCATGGAGGAGAGGAGAGGAGGGGAGAAAAGGGAAGGAAGAAAGGGGAGAAGAAAGACACGGAGAGAGAGAGAGGGGGGAGTGAGGAGTAGAGGAGGGAGGGAGGGAGGAGGGAGGGAGGGAGGAGGGAGGGAGGAGAGAAAGAGAGAGAGAAAGAGAGAAAGAGAGAGAGAGAGAGAGAGAGAGAGAGAGAGAGAGAGAGAGAGAGAGAGAGAGAGAGAGAGAGAGAGAGAGAGAGAGAGAGAGAGAGAGAGAAAGAAAGAGAGAAGCGAGAGAGAGAGATATTGCGAGACTGAGTGATAGAGAAAGAAAGAGGGACGGAGACAGCGAGAGAGAGAGGGAATGAGAGAGAAAAAGAAAGATAGATACGGAGAAAGAAAAAAGAGCCATCCACCCAGACAGACAGAGGAGAGAGAGGCAACCCCTCCCAAGAGTAAGTGAGGGGTCCCGGCGTATCACAAGAGGGGATTCAGACAAGGTCGCGGCCATCCAGAGCAATGTCCCTTATCTGAGGGTGACACGACCCAAGCTATATTACTTCACCCCTCATCCTTCCCCATCTCCCCCCCCCCTCCCCTCCCTCCCTCCCTCCCTCTCTCTCTCTCTCTCTCTCTCTCTCTCTCTCTCTCTCTCTCTCTCTCTCTCTCTCTCTCTCCCCTCCTCCCTCTCTCCCTCCCTCCCTCCCTCCTCTCCTCTCCTCTCTCCCTCTCTCTCTCCCTCTCCTCTCCTCTCCTCTCCTCTCCTCTCCCTCCCCTTCCCTCTCCTCTCCTCCCTCCCTCCCTCCCTCCTCCTCCTCCCCTCCCTCCCTCCCTCCCTCCTTCCCTCCCTCCCTCCCTCTCCCTCCCTCCCTCCGCTCGCCACTCGCACACACTCCCCTCACACATCTCCCCTTATCCAGACGACTAATATATAACGTGACTGTCCTTTGTGCCCGTAGGTAATCTTCGTCTCTCTCTTATCTCTTTCTTTTCGTGTTATTTTCCTTCTGTTTCGTTCTTTATTTTGGTTCTTTCGATGCTTCTCTCGTTCGTCCGTACTTCTATTTCTCTGTCTCTCTTTATGTCTATCTCACGCTCTCTCTCTCACTCTTTTATTCACTTGCTTATTCATTCATTCACTCTCTCTCCCCTCCTCCTCCCCTTACCCTCATTTTCAGCCTCACCCTCACTCTCACTCCAACTCTCCCTTTCCCTCCCCTTACCCTCATTCTCATTCTCCTTCTCCTTCTCACCTTCACTCTCCCCTCAGTCTCCTCCTCACCCACACTCTCCCTCTCCGCTCCTCACCCTCCCTCTCCTCTTCTCACCTTCCCTCTCCATCTCCTCACCCTCCCTCTCCCTCCTCACCCTTACTCTTCCTCTCCTCCTCCTCACCCTTCCTCTCCCTCTCCTCCTCACCTTCCCTCTCCCTCTCCTCCTCACCCTCCCTCTCCATCTCACCCTCCCTCCACCTCATCCTCCTCTCCTCCTTCCCTCTCCCTCTCCTCTTCACCCTCCCTCTCCCTCTCCCTCTCCTCTTCTCCCTCCCTCTCCCTCTCCTCCTCCTCACCCTCCCTCTCCCTCTCCTCTTCACCCTCCCTTGCCCTCTCCTCCTCACTCTCACTCTCCCTCTCTTCCCCTTTTCACTCCCTCTACATCATCCCTTCCCCTCCATTCAACCAGTTGACATTCCCTGATAAATGAATTCCCAAACAAAATTGCGAAAAGGAGGGGAGTGGGGAGGGGGAGGAAGGAAGGAAGGAAGGAAGGAGGAAATGGAGAGATAAGAAAGGTAAAAAAAAAAAAAAAAAAAAAAATTAATCATGTTTTCTCTTTTTTCTTCTTCTTCTTTTAAGAATGGTAAGAATAAAAAAATGAAATATTTCCCCCCTCTTTTCCTCTCTTTTTGGGAGTGTCTAGGGGGCGGGATGGGGGGGGGGAGCTTAGGCCTATCAACGACATAGGTTCGTTAATGAGACAGGTCCCTCTGGATTTTTTTTTTTTTTTTTTTTTTTTTTTACATTAAATCCAGGAAAGATTTTTTTTTTAAAGGGCGCGATTCAGTCTCTGAAGGCATGTTTTCCATCTTACTTTATTTGTTTGTTTGTTAATGATCAAGACGAGCGGTTATCTTCTCGTGGTTATTTTAGGGTTTGGTAATGTATGTGTATGAGAGAGAAAGAGGGGAAGAGAGAGGGAGGGAGACAGACAGACACAGAGAGACAAATAGAGACATAGATAGACAGTTTGTTAATGTATGTCTATGTGACAGAAAGAAAGGGAGGGAGAGAGGGAGAGAGACAGACAGACACAGAGAGACAAACAAAGACAGAGACAGAGTAAAAAAAAAAAAGAGAAAGAGACCCCAGAGACACCGCTAAACCAACAAACAACTAAACACACAAACAAACAAAACTAGGGGGAAAATATATACCAAGACCACCCACCTAACATTTAACAACACTCACAACGAAACGACCTCACGAATAACTACCCATCTCTCTTTCCCCAACAACTGGTGCCATCATTAGGAGAAGGGGAATGGGGGAAGGGAGAAGGGCGAAGGGAGAAGGGGAAGGGGAAGGGGGAAGGGCAAAGGGGATAGAGGGAAATGGGAAAGGAGAAGAGGGAAGAGGGAAGAGGGAAGGGGGAAGGGGAGAAGGGGGAAGGAAGAAGGGAGGAAGTGGAAAGGAGAAGGGGGCAGAGGGAAGGGGGAAAGAAGAAGCGGGAAGAGGGAATGGGGAAGGGGAAGGTGGAAAAAGGAAAGATGGAAGGAGAAAGGGGGACGAGAGAAGTGGGAAGGGGATAGAGGAAAGAGAAAAGGGGAAACGGGAAAGAGGAAAGAGGAAAGAGGAAGGGGAAATAACTAAAATCAGAAACCAATATACGATGGCCAAGTAAGTGCTCTAACATTCCTTGGCCTCGGATAATGAGAGATGCAATGACCAGAGCGGGTACACGGTCGCCAATTGTAAATAAATAAATATGTGCACAAGAATAGGTGTGTGGATTATAATGGAGTTGAATGAAATAGAGGCTGAATGAAAGATTGACCAATCTGAAGAGGAAGAGAGGAAGAGAGTAAAGGAGAGGGAGGGAGGGAGTAAAAGAGAGAGAGAGAGAGAGAGAGAGAGAGAGAGAGAGAGAGAGAGAGAGAGAGAGAGAGAGAGAGAGAGAGAGAGAGAGAGAGAGAGAGAGAGAAGAGAAGGCGAAAAAGCAAGCGAGCGATAGAGAGAAAGAGAAAAAGAAAGATAAAGCGAGAGCGAGAAAGAAAGAGACAGAAAGACAAACAGACAGACAGACAGACAGACAGAAATTCCATGCTAAAACAGAGTCTCAACCGTGCACCGAAGCCCCCAGCTGTCTGCGGCAAGTGTAGGATATCACTGAGTCATTAAGGGATATTCTCGAGAACCCTTACCCCCCTCCCCCCCCCCTACCCCTCCCCGGCCGCTACACACAGCATCCTCTTCCTCCAATCGGTATTCTCGCGTCTTTCCTTCCTTTATTCCCGGGTTCTCTTTGTATTTTCTCTTTACATTTTTTCCCCTTTTTTTTCTTTTTTGGATGTTTTTGCGTTTCTTGTAGTTCTTTCCCCCTTTTTCTCGTCTTTCTTATTTTTTTTTATTTCTCATTCTCTTTCTTCTTCTCACGCAAACATACAGACAAAACTGACAATAACACACACACACACACACACACCAACCACCCTTCCCACGCACACACACCCACAGAAAGAAAAACACCCAAACACACACACACACACACACACACACACACACACACACACACACATACACACACACACACACACTCCAACCATCCTTCCCACGCACACACACCTGCAGAAAGAAAAACACCCAAACACACACACCCAAACACACACACACACCCGCAGAAAGAAAAACACCCAAACACACACACACACACACACACACCCTTCACACACACACTCCACACACCCTTCCCACGCACACACACCCGCAGAAAGAAAACACCCAAAACACACACACACACACACACACACACACACACACACACACACACACACACACACACACACACCCTTCACACACACACACACACACACACACACACCAACCACCCTTCCCACGCACACACACCCGCAGAAAGAAAAACACCCAAACACACACGCACACGCCGCGAGAGACAACGCCGACCGCATACACACACACACACACACACACACACACACACACACTCCAACCACCCTTCCCACGCACACACACCCGCAGAAAGAAAAAACACCCAAACACACACACACGCCGCGAGAGACAACGCCGACCGCATACTAAACACAGCCCCGACGGACTTCAACACGTCTCAGACATGTTTTCCGCGTGCATCACAATTCCACAGGAAGCGTTTGAATGAAGACAGAAGGCTTCCGTTAAAAGGCGGATTCAAACGCTCTTCAAAAATCATAAATAAAGAGAGAGAGAGAGAAGGAGGGGGGAAGGGAGGGGGAGGGAGGGAGAGTGGGAAAAGGGAAGGGGAGGGGGAAAGGGAGGGGGAGGGGGGAGAGGGAGGGGGAGGAGGAGGAGGAGGAGGAAGAAGAAGAAGAAGAAGAAGAAGAAGAAGAAGAAGAAGAAGAAGAAGAAGAAGAAGAAGAAGAAGAAGAGGAGGAGAAGGATTAGGATTAGTAGGAGGAGGAGGAGAAGAAGAAGGAGGAGGAGAAAAAGAAAAAGAAGACGACGAAGAAAAAACAAACAAACAAGAACAAGAATGGGAGTAAGAAATAAAAAAGAAAAAATAGAAAACAGAAAAAGAAGAACAAGAAGAAGGAATGTACAGTAGCGCATGTGTTGCCTCCATTTGTACTGAAAATCGGATCAGATTACAGTCGGTAAAATCTGTGATATTAACATGATTTTCCCACGAGATCATTTAGGAGGTTCAGTTGCGAGTAAATGCATTTGGTTGTTAATGATAGTTCATTCCCGATTACTGAAAATCATTAGTCAATTCATAATGTATCTAAGTGGAATTATATACATATCTACTATATATATATATGCATACATACATCTCTCACTCTCATCCTCACCC
>NC_091564.1:36632167-36639667 GCF_042767895.1 Penaeus vannamei | reverse complement strand
AAGAATGAAAGAAAGAAAGAAAGAAAGAAAAAAAGAAAGAAAGAGGGAGGGAGGAAGGAAGGGAGGAAGGAAGAAGAGAGAGAGAGAGAGAGAGAGAGAGAGAGAGAGAGAGAGAGAGAGAGAGAGAGAGAGAGAGAGAGAGAGAGAGAGAGAGAGAGAGAGAGAGAGAGCAAACAGAAGAAAAAGACGAAAGGTGTTGGGTGACCAGTGAGTACCCTGCTAACACCCCTGGTTCCTGTTTGGTCAATTTCTTATGGTAGTCTGAGTGGTTTATCTGCAAGGACTTGGGTGGGAGGAAGGGGGTGCAGGAGGGGAAGGGGGGTGGAAGAAAGGTGGAGGATGGGTGGCGGGAGAGGAGGGAAGGAAGAGGAGAGAGAGAGAGAGAGAGAGAGAGAGAGAGAGAGAGAGAGAGAGAGAGAGAGAGAGAGAGAGAGAGAGAGAGAGAGAGAGAGAGAGAGACAGAGAGAGAGAGAGAGAGAGAGAGAGGGAGAGAGAGAGAGACAGAAAGTTGTATGACGATTTTGTTGAGAACAAAAATAAAAAAGCGGTTAATAGTCATAGAAACAACAAAATAACAATAACCAACAGTAGTAAATATCAACAATTGATATCCCACATGACCGGACGTGAACATGACAGTCAGCTGTTCTTGGCAATGAGGGAAAAAAACAATTGAAATATGAACTAATTAGGACACATTTTTCCTTTCTTTTTTTATTTACTTCACCAAGTAAGATGAGAGTAAAAAAGATGATGGATTTGACGTAATAAAAAAAAAAAATTGTTTCTTGAAAAGTACTTCGGTCTTTCGGTTATTTGTCAAATGCAAACCTTTTGAATTGCTTATGTAATATATAACATATATTATATAATATATAATGCATGGTGTATATATAGCATAAAATAAACTTGTATAATGATTTCACAGCTGTCTGAGGATGAAAAATAACAGAAAAAATGAAATTATGAATCCTTGTATTTAACACTCTGTACAGACTAAAAGGACTTGCACGGAACGCCGCTCCTGTTGTATTCTAAAACTTTCCGAAAAAAAGAAGGGAGACATTTTTTAAAAACAAAAATAAAAATAAAAAAAACTTTTTTTTTTTTTTTTGTCAAAATTTCGTTTCAAAATCCTTGGCGGAAATTGTGAAATTCCTCTATTTATTTTTCGAGTAACAATAAAGTTTGAGGACGGAGGGAGGGGGGAGAGGAAGTATGGGGTGGGGTGGGGGGAAGGGGGGAAGGGGGCTAAGCTTCCCTGGCTTGGACAAGTTGCCTCCGCCATTCCTTTTTTTATTCTTCTTCTTATTATTATTTTTTACTTCATACTTCCACTAAGCGATAAGAAAAAAAATAAATAAAAAAAACAAAATAACAAAAAAACTTGCAATATCTCCCAATGAAAGGTGATTGGCCGATTCTATATAGACTTAAATCGTCATTTCTTTATAATTTCTTATTTTCTTTATCTGTCTTTCTGTTCTCCATTCTATGTTTGTACAAAAAATGGAAATTGTGTTACCTGTGCGAACAACCGTTTATTTGCATGGAATTTTGTTTTGTCTTTCTCGTTTCCCCTTACTTTTATATATATTTTTTTTCGTGCATCTTTTCTTTATTATTTTCTCTCTCTTTTGGACGTTTACACTGTTCCAGGTTGGGCTCTACGTGGATGGCTCTGCTTTATATTTTCTGTTTTGTTCTGTTCTGTTCTATTCTCTGTCTTTGTCTCTGTCTCTGTCTGTCTGTCTGTCTGTCTCTTTCTGTCTCAGTCTGTCTGTCTGTCTGTTTCTCTCTCTCTCCTTCTACATTTTTCTTTTTGCTTTCCCTTCCACTTATCCCTTGCCCTCTTCCCGTCACTTGCCCCTTTCCCCTTTCTCCCACTCCTATTTTTCCCTTTCTTCCCTCTCTCTTCACCCTCTTCTTCCCTCTCCTTCTTCCCCTCACTTCACCCTTTCTTCCCTCTCCCTCCTCCCCCTATTTCCCCCTTTCTTCCCTTTATTTCCCCCTTTCTTCCCTCTCCCTCTTCCCCCCCTTACATCCCTCCTCTCCTTCTCCCCGCCCCCCCCCGGCATACGAAAACAGGTGAAGCCCCAACACCCTCGCCATCATCACGTGGGGACTCTCCTCCCTCTCCTCCTTCAGGATCTCCCGCATCCAAGCGTGAGTCATGACATCGTCGTCCGTACCGCCGTGGCACCGTGGCGGCACTGCGGTGGCACTCGACCCTCACTCAGCCTTTCGTGACAGGCAGGGAGTGGCGGGCCCGGCGTGGCGTGACACCAATTGTCGGCCACTTGTGCGCACGCTAAGCCGGCACAAACCGATGAAAAAATAAGTTTGTACTCCGGTTGTTGGATGTGACTAACTGGTTGGGACGCACGTACATACATACACGCGCATGTAGACACATACTTACACGTACACGCGCATGGGTATAACTCATACATACACACACACGCATGTAGACACATACGTACACATACAAGCGCATGGGTAAAATGAATACACGGATAGACAGACAAACAGACACACACACACACACACACACATACACACACACACACACACACACACACACACACACACACACACACACACACACACACACACACACACACACACACACACACACACACACACACACACACACCAAAACCGAAAAAAACGCACATGTTGCGCAATATCCTCTCGAAAATATGACCCCGAAGACCATCACGTGGGAACAGACGTCAGCTGGAAGGGGGAGGGGAAAAGAAAAAGGAAGAAAGGAGATGGAAGGGGAAGGGGGAGATGTGGAGGGAAAAAAAGAAAAAAAGAAAATGGGAAGGGAAGGGGAGATAAGGAGGTAGAAGGGGAGTTGAAGGGGGAGAAGAGATGGAAAAGAAAGGAGAAAGGAGGATGAGGGGGAAGAAAAGAGGAAATGGAAGGAAGGGGTAGGATAGGGAGAGGAGCAAATGAGACGGAGGGGAAGAGGAAGGGGAAGGAGAGAGAGAAAGACGGCAGAAGAGTGCGCAATGAAAGACAACGAAAAGGGGCGGAAGTGGATAATGAAGGACGAAGAGGATAGAAGGGAAAGAGAGAGGGGAAGGAGGGGGGAGAAGGGGAGGAGTAAGAGAAGGGGAGGGGAAGGAAGGGGAAGCAGGGGAAGGGGACGTCAGAATAAGGCCTTAAAATGGAGGATCAGATTTTTTCGAAAATATTATTCTTGATATGCTTAATCTATTCATTTCATTTTTTAAATTCCTTTTTTGTCGAAGGGGAAGGTTTTGTTCTGAAATACTCAGAGAAGAAGAGAAGGAGAAGGAAAAAAAAACGAAAGGAAAATAAGAGAGAAACTACATCGACAGGGAGACTTACACACACACACACACGCACACACACACACACACACACACACACACACACACACACACACACACACACACACACACACACACACACACACACAAACACACACAAACAGACATACAAGAAAAAGAAAGAAGAAAAAAAGGAAAGAAGAAAAAGAACAAGAAGAAAAAAAGAAGAAAAAAGAACAAGAACAATAAAAAAAAAGAGCGAGAGCAAGCAGAGAGGGAGGGGGAGAGGCAACCCCACCAAGCAACAGTATCACCGCCATTGTGACACCTCCAAGCACCCCCAAAGCACCGGAATTCGGGAGGACAAAGCACTTGTGGATTCAATTCATCAAGTCGCTGCTCTGTCTGCTTGCTTGGAGGGAGGGGAGGAAAAGGGGAGGGAGGGAGGGAGGGATAGGGAGGGAAGGAGGGAGAGGGAAGGAGGGAGGGAAAGGGAGGGAGGGAGGGAGGGGAGGGAGGGAGGGATAGGGGAGGGGAGGGAGGGAGAGGGAAGGAGGGAGAGGAGGGAGGCGAGAGGGAAGGAGGGAGAGGAGGGAGGCGAGAGAGGAGGAGGGAGAGAGGGGGAGGGAGAGGGAGGGAGGGAAGGAGGGAGAAGGAGGGAGGGAGAGAGGGGAGGAGAAGGAGGGAGGGAGGGAGGGAGGAAGGGGGAGGGAGAGGGAGAGGGAGAGGGAGGGAGAGGGAGAGGGAGGAAAGGGAGAGGGAGAGGGATGGAGGGATGGAGGGAGGGAGGGAGAGAGAGAGAGAGAGAGAGAGAGAGAGAGAGAGAGAGAGAGAGAGAGAGAGAGAGAGAGAGAGAGAGAGAGAGAGAGAGAGAGAGAGAGAGAGAGAAAGAAAGAGAGAGAGAGAGAGAGAGAAAGAAAGAAAGAGAGAGAGAGAGGAGGATGTGTGGATTCCACGGCCGGATTTTGCGTATGTGTGGATTACTTGCGGGTGGATGTTGAGAGTTATTGTAGTTCATTATAATTTTTGTTTTGTTTTTCGTTTTTTGTTTTTCTTTGCGTTTCTTTTCTTTCTCTTGGATGAAATCTAGGTATATTTTCTTTTCTTTTCCTTGGTTGAGATCTAAATCCAAGGTAGATGCTTAATTTCGTTTCATTATAGTTATACACCGAAAAGAACTTTTATGGGCTTTTTTTAAGCGTTCCCCCTAAGGCACTCTCGACCTCTCCGAAGTGCCAATTCTAACTACAGAGCGGCACCATCGCCCGCCATCTTTTATCATATGGGCATCCGGGCGCCTCTCTCTGTCTGTCTGTCTGTCTCTCTTTGTGTATTCCTTTTTTTTTTTTCTTTCTTTCTTTCTTTCTTTCTTTCTCTCTCTCTCTTTCTGTCTTCCATTTTTTTTTTTTTTTTACTTTCTCTCTCTCTGTCTCTGCCTCCTCCTCTCCTCTCTTTCTCCTCTCTCTCCTCTCTCCTCATTTCTTTCCTTTTCTCTCTCCCTCCTCTCTCTATCTCCTCCCCCACCCATTTCCCCTCCTCCCCTCCCTCCCTCTTCTCTCCCTTCCCGCCCTTCCCCTCCGGCTATTACCCCGACGCTGCCTCGAGAACTGGTCCTTGGATCGAGGCAACAAAGGCCGACTTGAGACCTCGAGCTCCACCTCCTCCTCAACCCCCATCTCCCCTACCACCAACTTTTTTTCCAACTCCATCATCACCACCACCTCTTCTTCCTCTTCGTCTTCCTCCTCCTCTTCTTCTTCTTCTTCTTCTTCTTCTTCTTCTTCTTCTTCTTCTTCTTCCTCCTCCTCCTCCTCCACCCTACCTCCTCCTCCACCATCTCCACCTCCACTACCTCCACCATCTCCATCTCCACCACCCTCCTCCTCCCTACCTCCACCTCCTCCTCCATCCTACCTCCTCCTCCTCCACCACCTCCACCCTACCTCCCCCTCCACCCCTACCCCCACCCCCACCCCCTCCAAGACCATAAGCAAAGGCTCCGAGATGTCGCTGTCTTCTCCGAGGGTTAGGAAGAGGCAACCAACATGGCGGTGGGCGGGAGAGACTAGCTACCCCGCACGCCCGCACGCCCGCACGCCCGCCCTCCGAAACCCCCGCTTTGGAAATGTCGCGAAATGAGGGAGGCCATTATCGCGATTTATGCGATGGCGATGGTTTTTACTTCGGTTGCTTGGCTGATGCACGGTCATGCGTCTCCGTTTTTTTTTTTTTCTTTCTTTTCTTTTCTTTTTTTCTTCTTCTTTCTGTAGTGTTGCTTTTTTTCTTCTTTTCTGTTGTATTGTTTTTTTTCTTCTTCTCTTTTTGTGTTTTTTTTCTTTTTTTGTGGTTGTTGTTGATGTTTTCTTCTTCTTCTTCTTCTTCTTCTTTTGTGTGGTTGTTATTGGGTGTTGATGTTGTTGCATGGCAATTTTTTTCTTCTTCCTCATCCTTCTCCTAATCTCTTTTTCCTTTTCATCCTTCCTCATTTCCTTCTTCCCTTTACCCCTTTTCTCTTCTGCTCTTCCTCCTTTCCTCCCACCACTCCTTTCCCACCCTCACAGCACACCCCTCCCCACCCATCCACCCTGCCTTCCCTCCCTCCCTCCTCTCACCTCCTACCCACCCTCCCCCTTCCCTCCTCCCTCACAGCCCTGTCGTCTATGGCCAGCCTCCCCTCCCTTCCCTCCCACCCACCCATCCACCCTAACTTCCTTCCCTCCCTTCCTTCCCTCCCTCCTACCCCACTCACTCTCCCTTCCCTTTCCCCTCCCTTCCTCTCCCACCCTCACACCCACTCTACCCACCTACCACATCCACCCTGCCTTCCTTCCCTCCCCCTCCCTCCCTCCTACCCCCCTTCTTCTTCCCTCCCTCACCCCACCCCACCCATCCAGCCTCCCTCCTCTTCCTTCCCACCCACCCCACCCACCTCCCTTCCTCCCACCCGCCCACCCACATCCACCCACCCACCCTCCCTTCAATTCGACCTCCCCCCCCTCGTGGGCGTGCACGGGCGTGGAAGGCCCCGCAGACGACGAGACTTCCGGATCCCAGGCTCCTGCTCCCCCCCTCCCCCCCCCCCCCCCCCCGCCTCCTTTTCACGCGGGGAAAAAAAATTAAAAGGAGGAAAAAAAAAAAAGGTATTTTTTCCCCTCACTAATTTTCCTCCTCCTCTCTTTCCTTTTCGTCGTCTTTGCCGCCTTTGGGTTTCTCTCGTTATTTTCTTTTTCTTTTGTTTTATTGTTGTCCGTTTCTTTTTTCTTGTCTCTCTTTCATGGCGTATTTCGTGTTTTTTATTATTATTATCAATAAATTTCTTTTTCTTTTGTTTTATTGTTGTCTGTTTGTTTGTTTTGTTCTTGTCTCTCTCTTTCATAGCGTATTTCGTGTTTTTTATTATTATTATTATTATCAATTACTTTTAATATTCGTTTTCTTCAGTTTCTCTTTGTCTTTCTATTTGTTGCTCCCCTGGTTCTACTCGGGTTATTCCTTCTCTCTCTATTTCTTTCCTTTAATTTTTTTCGTTTTTTTTTTCTTCTGCTTCTTCCACATTAGCTACTACCTCCACTTCCAATTCCACCTCTGCCTCCACCTCCACCCCCATCCCAATCCCACGTCCAGTTCCATTTCCTCCACCTCCACCTCCTTTTTCTTCCGCCTCTTTCTCCACCTCCACTTCCTCCTTGTCTTTTCCTCTTTGTCTCCTTCTCCTCCTCCCTCTTTCACCTCCTCCTTGTCTCCTTCTCCTCCTCCTTCTTCCACCTCCTTCTTGTCTCCTTCTCCGCCTCCTTCTTCCACCTCCATCTTGTCTCCTTTTCCTCCTCCTTCTTCCACCTCCTCTTTGTCTCCTTCTCCTCCTTCTTGTTTCATTCTCCTCATCCTTCTTGTCTCCTTCTCCTCCTCTTTTTTCCACCTCCTTCTTGTCTCCTTCTCCCCTCCTTCTTCCACCTTCTCTTTGCCTCCTCCTTCTTCTCCCTCCTCCATCTCCTTTTTGTTTCCTTCTCCCCCTCCCTCCTCCACCTCCTCCTCGACTCTTCCTCTTCCTCCTTCTTCCTGCCTGCACCAGAACCAATTACCGAAGGAGGCAACGCTAAAAGCCTGTTGAAGCGTTGACGCAAAAAATTCACAAAACCCTTTATTCAAGGAATGACATTTATTCTCCTTCTACATTCATGCAATCAAACTCCCTTTC
>NC_091564.1:36619667-36622167 GCF_042767895.1 Penaeus vannamei | reverse complement strand
GAGGGAGAAAGGGAGGGAGGGAGGGAGGGGGAGAGAGAAGGAGGGACGGAGGGAGAGGGAGAATGAGAGGGGAATGAGGGAAGGAGGAATGAAAAGGAAGGAGGAGAGAGAGAGAGAGAGAGAGAGAGAGAAAGAGAGAGAGAGAGAGAGAGAGACAGAGAGAGAGAGAGATAGAGAGAGAGAGAGAGAGAGAGAGAGAGAGAGAGAAGGAGAGAGAGACAGACAGAGAGAAATGAGATAGGTAGATAGATATAGAGAAAAAAAAACACACCTTGAACTTGAATCACTCAGAAAAAAAAAATACCCACCCCACCACCCACCAACCCCCCCACCCAAAAAAAAAAAAAAAAAAAAAAAAAAAAAAAAACATTACAGATCTCCCCAGCAAGGCGACGCGGCGTTCCGAACGTGCAAGTTGCAAGGCGGAGTGCAAGAGGGACAGTCCCTTGCAAAGCGCCCGTGTTATAAGACCGAGCGAGGCAGAGCGGCGAGCTCCTCTGAATCTTTCACTAGGTGTCAGCTGACCAGGACGAACTGCACTCGAACCGGTTCACAAAGAGGGAGAGAGGGAGAGAAAGTGGTTGATAAAGAGGGAGAGAGGGAGAGAAAGTGGTTGATAAAGAGGGAGAAGGAGAGCGGCTGATAAAGAGGGAGAGAAAGAGTGAGAGGGGAGAGCGGTTGACAAAGAGGGAGAGAAAGTGGCTGAGAAAGAGGGAGAAGGAGAGCGGTTGATAAAGAGGGAGAGAAAGAGTGAGAGGGAGAGCGGTTGACAAAGAGGGAGAGAGAGAGCGGCTGATAAAGAGGGAGAAAAAGAGTGAAAGGGAGAGCGGTTGATAAAGAGGGAGAGAGAGAGTGGTTAACAAAGAGGGAGAGAGAGAGAGGTTGATAAAGAGGGAGAGAGGGAGAGCGGTTGATAAAGAGGGAGAGAGAGAGTGGTTGATGAAGAGGGAAAGAGAGAGAGAGCGGTTGATAAAGAGGGAGAGAGAGAGAGTGGCTGATAAAGAGGGAGAGAGAGGAAGAAAAAGAGCGGTTGATAAAGAGGGAAAGAGGGAGAGAAAGAGCGGTTGACAAAGAGGGAAGGAGGGAGAGAAAGTGGTTGATAAAGATGGAGAGAGGGAAAGTGGTTGATAAAGAGGGAGAGAGAGAGAGTGGTTGATAAAAAGGGAGAGAGAGAGCGGTTGATAAAGATGGAGAGAGAGAGGATGATAAAGGAGAGAAAAGACGGCTGATGAAGAGGGAAAGAGAGAGAGTGGATGATAAAGAGGGAGAGAAAAAGCGGTTGATAAAGAGGGAAAAAGGGAGAGAAAGACCGTCAAAGAGTGAAAGACAGAGAGAGATAGAGACTGAGTAAGACATTATAGATCTCCCCCCCACCTCTATTAACTCCCATCCCCCCTCCCCCTCCCCTTCCCCCTTCCCTTCTATGCCCGGTGCAAAGGTGCCAACAAACTGATACTGACACTTCAGCATGAGATGCGTTCACACCAATACCCTTCTCTTCCCTCTCCTCCCCTTCCCTTTCCGCCTCCCTTTCTCTTCCCACCTCCTCTACCCTCCTCTCCCCCTCTCTCATTTCCCCCCCAATTCCCTCCTCCCCCTCTTGTCTTCCACACGTACTCCCTCTCCCCCACCTTCCCTTCTTTCGCCTCCCCCGCCCACCCTCTCCCCACCTCTCTCTCTCCTCTTTTGTCTCACCACCTCCTCCCTCCTCCCCCCTTCCCCTCCTCTCGACTCCCTAGCCTCCCCTCCCCACACCCCTTGCCCTCTCTTCTCCTCTCCTCTCCTATTCTCTTCTCTCCACTTCTTCCCTCTCCTTTCCCTCCTTCCCTTTCCTCTTTCCTCCTCTCCCCTCCTACCCTTTCCTTCTCCCCCCTTCCTTTATCAAACTTTTCTGTTTACTTGTTCTCTTGTATGTGTTGTGCACGATCGCAGAATGGAGGAGAGGGAAAATAGGAAGGTGAGAAGTTAGCGGAGTAAGAGAGAGGGAAGAAGAAGGAGAGGGGAAGAGGGAGAGGGAGAATGAATGAAGGAGAAGGAGAGGGAAAGAAAGAAAGAAAGAAAGAAAGAAAGAGAGAGAGAGAGAGAGAGAGAGAGAGAGAGAGAGAGAGAGAGAGAGAGAGAGAGAGAGAGAGAGAGCGAGAAAGAGAGAGAGCGAGAAAGAGAAAGAGAGAGAGCAAGAAAGAGAGCGACAAAGAGAAAGAGAGAGAAAAGAGACCTAGATCCAGAAAAAGAAACAAAGAAATATAAACAGACACTAAAAAGGAGGAAGAAAAAGAAAAAAGAGAAAAGAGAAAAGTACCAATGGTAGCACCAGACGCAGGAGACGCAGAAGAAGGATAATGCACCGTCATGGTACCCTGGACTACCATGGAAGGGGCAAGGAGGGGGAGGGGGGGGAGGGCAGTCTATAGCCTCCAGGTATTAGCGTCAGATACCAATGGATGTTTTTTTCGTGTATTTTCTGTATGTAGGATTAACTTTATGCGTTGATAATGAAGAA
>NC_091564.1:36609667-36614667 GCF_042767895.1 Penaeus vannamei | reverse complement strand
TCCTTCCCCTTCCCCCACCCATCCCACCCTCCTCTCTCTCCCCCCCCATGGCTTTCACAGCAATTGCATAACCACCGCATCGGTCCGACCTGCAATTTCACCCTCGATAGTGTAGGCTCGTGCGCGTCTAATGGCTAGCGGTCCGTCAATCAGCTGTTCTCCATTAAACTCGTTACCGGGGAAATCAGCTGGGCGATTGTGACGTCATCAAGGCGGGATTATACGGATTGGTGTTATTATGCGATGGCGTCGCTGGTGAATTCGCTGCGAATGCGATCTGCAGACCTGTGTGTGTGTGTGTGTGTATGTCTGCGTGTAAATGTGCGTGTGTGTGTGTGTGTGTGTGTGTGTGTGTGTGTGTGTGTGTGTGTGTGTGTGTGTGTGTGTGTGTGTGTGTGTGTGTGTGTGTGTGTGTGTGTGTGTGTGTGTGTGTGTGCGTGTGTGAAGACCCTTTCGGAGGCGCAATACTAATCAACATATTTCAACTAATTAACATATTTAACATCAAATACCCTCATTATTCGAAAAATAAGAGAGAAAAAAAGGATTTAGACCAATTGCACTCCAAGTCTGGATTCCCCAAACTTCGCAAATAGGGCCCTAATAACCACACCAAAAATGGGCGAAAATCACTCTTATTATCCTCTATCATAAGGTTGATAATTATTTGAGAATCTCCACAACGCTCCGAGCTTTGTATCATGATTAAGTATATTTGACTAAGATAACGACACTAAAAAGCATAATTGCAACTGTAAAGGATCAATTAAATTCATCCCTACTCGTATGAAATAAAAAAAAAATTGAACGTATAACCTCTGCAGATAAAAATATACAAGAGCAACAGCAAACAAAACAAAAGCAAAACAAAGCAAAAAAGGAGAACAAAAACAAGCAAAAGCAAAACGCAAAGAGAACAAAAATCAACAAATACAACAAAGACAATCCACAAACCACAACAAAACACCATAAACAGACAACACGCCAAACAAAACAAAACAAAACAAACAAGCATAAAAATCAACACAAACAAACAAACACACACAACTCGCACCACCCACAACAGACGACCCCGCCGCCCACACGCCCTCACTCGACCCCCCCGCCGCCCCCCGACAGATAAGGATCTCCCAGACGCATATCCTCTAGCAACACCCGGAAGTCTCCCCCCCCAGCAGGGAGACACTTTCTTAAGGATCAATCAATACAGAGTCTATTTTCAGCTACAGATTCCTTAGAGACTCTCCCTTCCCTCCTCCCTCCCTCTCCCTCTCCCTTCCCTCCCTCCCTCCGTCTCCCTCTGCCTTCCCTCCTCTCTCCCTCTACTTTCCCTTCGTTCCTCTCTCCCTTCCCTCCTACTTTCCTATCCCTCTCCCTTCCCTCCTACCTTCCTATCCCTTCCCCTTCCCTCCTCTCTTCCTCCCTCTCTCCTCCCTCCCCTCTTATCTCCCTCTTCCCTCTTCCTTCCCTCCTCTCTCTCCCTATCCCTTCCCCTTCCCTCCTCCCTCCCTATCCCTTCCCCTTCCCTCACTCTCCTCTCTCCCTCTCATTCTCTCCGCTCTCCCTTTCATTATTCTCCTTCCTCCTCCTCTCCCTCTCCTTCCCTCCCTCTCCTCTCCTCTTCCCTTCCTCGTCCTCTCTCACCTCTCCCTCCCCCTTCCCTCCTCCTCTCTCCCTCTCTCCTTCCCTCCGCTCTCCCTCTTCCTTCCCTCCTCTTCTCCCTCTCCCTTCCCTCACTCCTCTCCTCTCCCCCTTCCCTCCTCTCTCCCTCTTCCTTCCTTCCTCTCTCCTCTCTTCCTTCCCTTCTCTCTCCCTCTCCCTCGCCCTTCCCTCCTCTCTCCCTCCCCCTTCCCTCCTCTCTCCCTCTCCCTTCCTTCCTCTCTCCCTCTCCTTTCCCTCCTCTCTCCCTCTCCCTTCCTTCCTCTCTCCCTCCCCCTTCCTTCCTCCCTCTCTTTCGTTCGCACGTGTTCCAGTCAATAAGCTTTTATGTATTATTATTATTTCTTTTTATTGCGAGGGGGTGGGGGTGTTTCAGTTTTTGTTTGTTTGTTTCCTTGTCTCTAGTATCGACATTTTTTATTTTCTTATTCCTGGATTCTTTGTTTGTTTCCTTGTTTCTTGTCACTGGTATGGAATTACTCTTTTTTTATCTGTTGTTCTGCCTTTGGTATTTATTTTTTATTTATTTATTTGTTTGTTGTTCTTTGTCTCTGATATGGACCTTTCTCTTATTCTCTTTCTTGTTCTTTATATCTAGTATGTTTTTATTTTATCCATATCTATGATTTATTTTGTTTCTTTACTTATCTCAGCTTCCTTTTTAGTTTTTTCTTCTTCATTTTTTTTGTTTTATTTCTCATTTACTCTCTCCATTGCGTATTATTTTTCTTCCTCAGGCAATGAATTATCTACTTACTAATACACTTTTTTTTGCCTTACTTGCTTGTTTGTCTTAGGCGATAGCAACGGTAGTAGGAATTATTATAATAATAATAATAATAATAATAATAATAATGATAATAATAATAATAATAATAATAATAATAATAATAATAATAATAATAACAATAATAACAATAATAATAATAATAATAATAATAATAATAATAATAATAACAATAATAACAATAATAATAATAATAATAATATTAGCACTGGTGAGTCAGCATTATCGTTAGTAGTAGCAATGATAATAGTAATAATAATAATAATAATAATAATAATAATAACAATAATAACAATAATAATAATAATAATAATAATAATAATAATAATAATAACAATAATAACAATAATAATAATAATAATAATATTAGCACTGGTGGTGGCATTATCATTGGTAGTAGCAGTAGTAGGAATAGTAGTAGTAAAAACAAATATAAACACGACCCCCCAAGAGACAAAAAAAGCGGAAAAAAACAAAAAAAAATGCCACCCCCCTACCCCCTACCCCTCTCCCCCTCTCCGTCACCACCGCCTTCCAAGCTATACTGCAAGAACAAGAAAGGTTCTTCTAGAAAGGTCCAAACTCAGCCAGGTAGACATGAGGGACTTGGGGGCGGAGCTCAGGTGTTCGGGGTAAGGGTGGGGAGGGAGGGAGGGAAGGAAGGGGAGGGGAAGAGGGGGGGAGGGGAAGAGGGAGGGAGGGAGGGAGGGGAAGAGGGGAAGGAAGGGAAAGGAGGGGAGAGGGGAGGAAGAGGGAGGGGGAGAGGGAAAGAAGGAAGGAAGGAAGAAGGAGGGAGGGAGGGAAGGGGAGGGGAGAGGAGAAGAGGGAGGGAGGAGGGAGAGAGGGAAGGAAGGAAGGAGGGAGGGAGGGGGAAGAGGGAGGGAAGGAGGGAGGGGAGAGGAAAGAGGGAGGGGGAGGAAAGAGGGAGGGAGGGAGGGAAGGACGGAAGGAGGGGTGGAGGGAGGGGAGAGGAAGAGGAAGGAGGGATAGAGAGGAGAGGAAGGGGGGAAGAAAGGGAGGGAAGGAGAAGGGAGAAGGATGGAAAAAGGATAGATTGGAAACCCTTCACGCGGTTGGTGTAGTTTTTTGTGTATAGGCCTATTTTTCTTATCCATTTTTTATGTTTCATTCGTTTTTTTTTCTTCTTCTGTAGTGTGATGTGTGTGTACATGTGTGTGTGTGTGTGTGTGTGTGCATCCCTTCCTCCCTCCCTGCTTCACTTCTCTCCCTGCCTCCCTCCACTCCTCTCATTCCCTCTCTCCCTTCCTCCTCTCTTTCTCTCCCTCCTTCTTGCCTTCCCTCCCTCCATCTCTCATTTCCTCTCCCTCCTTCTCACCTTCCCTCCCTCTTCCCCTCCTTCCCTCCCTCTTCCCCTCATTCCCTCCCTCCCTCCCTCCTCTCCTTGTCTCCCTTCACCCCCCCCTCCCTCCCGCTTACAAACAGGGCTTCGAAACAACTCCCTGAAGCAGCTTCGTTGGTTATTTGAAGCAGACGAAGAGATATTCCAACATTTCTCTATCGATAAACCATTTTTGTTTTATATCATTTTTTTATATCAGTTTTATATCAGTTGCCTGTTTTTCATTTCATTTTTTCCTGTCATTCTCTTTCTTCTTGCAATCCAGACTTCACTCTCCCATGATTTAACGAAGAGAGAATGAAAATATAATATATATATATCTCATAATATATAATAAATATATATCAGTGATTTCTGATCTTTACGTTCTTTTATCATACATTTGTATTCTATGGCGAGTCCGGGTTATCTGATATTCCCGGCGTGACGTAAAATATGGAAGGAAATTATCGTTTTTTCTCTTTCTGAAGTTGTTGTTGTTTGTTGCTTTTGTTATTGTTTCGTTATTGATGTTGTTCTTGTTATTGTTGTTGTTGTGGGTCTTGTTGATTCTATTGATTTTGTTATTGTTTAGTAATACGAACAGATATTTTTTTTAAAAGTAATCTTCCTCTCTCTCGATTCTCTTCTCATCTCTCTGATCTATTTGTTATTCTCATTATTGTTGTTACTGCTAATGTCATTGCTGTTGTTGTTGTCATGTACAGCGAAGAAACAAATCTTTTAATGATCTTTTTTCCTTCTCGAAGCCAAAAGCAGCCATTGCGACACCCGGAGCGCTCTCGGCCGATCAAGCAAAACGTAATTGGTTATGTCTGGGGCTCGGAGGCTCGCAATCCCGCGTCCGAATCCGTGGGAAGTGGCAACGATTCTTGCTCGCCTGTTCTTTATTTCATTTTTTTTCTTCTGTCATTCTCTTTCTTCTTGCAATCCGGACCTCACTCTCCCATGAATTAACGAAGAGAGAATGAAAATATAATTTACGTCTGCTTGCTTCCATTTTTTCCTTTTTTTTCTTACATTCCTTCTTTCATATTATGAAAACTGAAAACCCGCCCAAAACAAACTTTGGTTCGTCACGAAACTTAAAACGCTCATGACACTTCCCTCGTGCATGTTTGTTCTACATATATGCACTGCCTCAGAGTGCACAGACAGAGAGATCATATGAATAAAAGGAATGCCACTTAAAAA
>NC_091564.1:36594667-36604667 GCF_042767895.1 Penaeus vannamei | reverse complement strand
TATTGTATAAAGGCGATTGCAGAGTGGCTTCTGTAGAAGGGTTATTGTACGACTGTTGTAGAATGACTATCGTAGGGATACTGTAGAAGGGCTATAGTAGCACTATTGCAGGACTACTGAAGGTAGGCTATTGCAGAAAAGCTATTGTAGGACTACTGCAGGACTACGGAACGTAGGCTATTGCAGAAAAGCTATTGTAGGACTACTGCAGGGAGACTATTACAGAAAAGCTATTGTAGGCCTACTGAAGGGAGGCTATTACAGAAAAGCTATTGTAGGACTACTGAAGGGAGGCTATTACAGAAAACCCATTGCAGGACTACTGAAGGGAGACTATTACAGAAAACCTATCGTACGACTACTAGAGGTAGGCTATTACAGAAAAGCTATTGCAGGACTACTGAAGGTAGGCTACTACAGAAAAGCTATTGTAGGACTAATAAAGGGAGGCTATTACAGAAAAGCTATTGTAGGACTACTGCAGGGAGCCTATTACAGAAAAGCTATTGTAGGCCTACTGAAGGGAGAGTATTACAGAAAAGCTATTGTAGGACTACTAAAGGGAGACTATTTCAAAAAAGCTATTGTAGGACTACTAAAGGGAGACTATTACAGAAAAGCTATTATAGGACTACTGCAGGAGGATTATTACAGAAAAACTATCGTAAGACTATTGAAGGTAGGCTATTACAGAAAAGCTATTGTAGGACTACTGAAGGGAAACTATTAAAGAAAAGCTATTGTAGGACTACTGCAGGGAGACTATTTCAAAAAAGCTATTGCAGGACTACTGAAGGGAGGCTATTACAGAAAAGTTATTGTAGGCCTACCTAAGGGAGACTATTACAGAAAAGCTATTGTAGGACTACTGCAGGGAGACTATTTCAAAAAAGCTATTGCAGGACTCCTGAAGGGAAGCTATTCCAGAAAAGCTATTGTAGGCCTACTGCAGGGAGAGTATTACAGAAAAGCTATTGTAGGCCTACTGAAGGGAGGCTATTCCAGAAAAGCTAATGTAGGCCTAGTACAGAGAGACTATTACAGAAAAGCTATTGTAGAGGGGCTATCGCAGGAGGGCTATTCAAGACTACACGACATGACCGCCTGACATATTTCCCTCACGCCCGCTACATTCGCCCGAGACAAGACTACTCGAGCCATCATTTCCTCGACATCTCGTTCTTGGAGACGTGAGAGGAATCCTCGTATGATCTGTCCCGATCCTCATCTCCTTTCCTCTTTCCTCTGCTCATCTCCCCTACTCTGTTCGCTTTACTCTTCTCGCTTGCCTTGCTCTCTGCTTCTTTCCACTTTGCTACTTTCTGTTCTACATCTCTTTCCTGTTCTCGCTATCTCTTATTTCTTCTTTCTTTCTTTCTTTCTTTCTTTCTTTCTCTCTCTCTCTCTCACTTCTCCCTCACTTCCTCCCTTCCTCCTCAATCTCTCCTCTTCCCCCATCCTCACTCTCTCTCCTTCCCTCCACCCTCCCATTCCCTTCCTTACCCTCCCCTACTCTCTCCCCTCCCCCTTCCCTACCACCCTCTCTCCCTCCCCCTACCATCCTACTTCAGCCATGCCGAACAATCCCCCCACTCCCCTCCCTCCTCCCCCACCCCCACCCCCACTAAGACGATTTCCCAAGACTTGTTTGCTGATCAGAGCCACAGCCGCACACACGAGCCACCGCACACGCTCACGGCAACGCACACAGCAGTTTCCGGTCGACATGCACGCAGATACACACACTCACGGTAGAAACGCGATCCGGTGGCCATGATGAGTGTGGATGTATATGAAGACGAATGTAAGGCGCACTTACATACTTACATACAAGGACAGAAAGACGTGTTAGAGGTACACATGAATAAACATATATAGTTACAAAAAATATATATAATAATAATAATATAATAATAACAATAATAATAACAATAATAATAATAATAATAATAATAATAATAACAATAATAATAATAATAATGATAATGATAATGATAATGATAATAATAATAATAATAATAATAATAATAAATAAATAAATATATAAAAGCACAGTTATACAAAGTATAGATGACACAAAGTTATAGACGACAGAAACATACTAACAAGGACAGAAAAATACATTAGAGGTACACATGAATAAATACATATAGTTATAAAAAAACAAGCACAGTTATACAAAGTATAGCTGACGCAAAGTTATATATGACACAAACTCAAGCACAAACACGATGGACAGAGCTAGGAATGACAAAAGTGCACATACACACAAGCACGATGGAAACACGCACACGAACACGCACGCGCACAAACACACACACACACACAAAAAAAAACACACACGCACACACATACAAGTAAACACGAATGACGCACGCACACGCAAACACGAATAAAACAAACAAACACACACACACGCAAGCAAGATACTGATGACGCAAGCACAGCAGTACACGTGCATTATTTCGCTGTGACTCTGAAAGCCATTTCCGCGACGCAGCTGCACCGACGGCATCACCATCATCACCACCACTATCTTCATCATCACCACCACTATTACCATCGCCTTCAACATCATCACCATCGCCCTTACAATCATCACCAAAATGATCACCATCACCTTCAACATTATCACTATTACATCGTCACCACCACCCTCACTATCATCACTACCTCCCTCACCATCATCTTCAACAGCATCACCATTACCCTCGTCACCACCACCCTCAATATCTCCCTCACCATCATCACCACCACCCTCAGTATCTCCCTCACCATCATCACCTTCAACAGCATCACCATTACCATCGTCATCACCACCCTCACCATCATCACCACCACCCTCACTATCTCCCTCACTATCATCACCTTCACCATTATCACCATTACCATCGTCACCACCACCCTCACCATCACCAACATCATCGTGGGAGCGGAAGAGTGTGGTTCGCTGCCTCCGTTTCCTTCTTGCGGTTGGAAAGGGAGAAGAGGCGAAGAGAAAGGGAATAAAAAGAGAGGAGGAAGGGAGGGTTGGAGAGGAAAGGGAGAGGAAGGAAGGAGGAGGAAGAGAGTAAGAGAGAGGGAGGGAGGGAGGGAGAGAGAGAGGGATGAAGGGGAGGAAGGGTGAGGGAGGGTTGGAGAGGGAGGGAGGGATGAAGGGGAGGAGGATGGACAGTGTAAGAGAGAGGGAGGGAGAGGGAGGAGAGAGAGAGAGAGGGAGGAGAGAGGGAGGAGAGGGAGGATGAAGGGGAGGGAGGAGGAGGGAGAGAGTAAGAGAGAGGGAGGGAGGAGAGAGAGAGAGAGAGAGAGAGAGAGAGAGAGAGAGAGAGAGAGAGAGAGAGAGAGAGAGAGAGAGACAGAGAGAGAGAGAGAGAGAGAGAGAGAGAGAAAGAGAGAAAGAGAGAGAGAGAGAGAGAGAGAGAGAGAGAGAGAGAGAGAGAGAGAGAGAGAGAGAGAGAGAGAGAGAGAGAGAGAAAGAGAAAGAGGAAGAGAAAGAGAAAGAGAAAGAGAAAGACAAAGAGAAAGACAAAGAGAAAGAGAAAGAGAAAGAGAGAGAGAGAGAAAGAGAGAGAGATTGGAAGAATAAAAGGGGGTGAAATACGCAGAACGCAATTTTTGTGGAAAATGGAAATACATTTTGGAACTGATGCTGTGTATGGCATCGAGGGTTTGATGTCAGCATGCGACCTGTTTCTTCGGCTTTAATGCCTCTCTCTCTCTCTCTCTCTCTCCATCTCTCTCTCTCTCTCTCCATCTCTCTCTCTCTCTCTCTCTCTCTCTCTCTATATACTCTTGCTACTTAATCTTAACCTCATCTATCTCTCTATCTCTCTCTTTCCACCCTCCCTCTCTCCCTCTTCTCTCCAACTCTCCACCCCTCTCTAACTCTCTTTTCTACCCTCCTTCTCCCCCCCCCTCCTCCCTCTCCAACAGTCCACGGAGATACCACTCCCGTGTTCCACATTTCCTGTCGTGAACAAATTATACCAATAACATACAGTGCCTCGGGGGGCCTTACTCCATTGTGTATGGCAGTTCAAAAAAAAAAAAAAAAAAAAAAAAAAAAAAAAAAAAATCGAGGTTAATTATGTTTTGTCTCCAATTTGTCTCTAATCTATTTGTTTTCTTGGCAGTTTTTGGAGGCGGTGGGGTAAGGTATAGGCCTAAGTGACTGAAAGTGTTTTAGTTACCGTTAAGGGGGGATTTAATGTCTTTAAAACATATTTCAAAGTTTATTCATTTTCGTATTCTCTTATGCATATTTTACATTTATCACTTCTCATTTATCCACCTATTTCGCACTCACCTCCCCCCCTCCAGCAAGCAAATAGTCTTTTATCACTATTAATCTCCCTACATATTTCATATTCATCACTCATTATCCATCTATTTCGCTCACATCTCCATTCCCATCCTTTTTCTTTTATTCTCCTTACGTATCTCGCATTCATCTCACTTTCCATCTCCCTCTTCTCATTTATCAATTTATTTCGCTCTTATCTCCAGTGCCAATTCACCAATAGTTCCCTGACACTTGTTCTTTCCGGGAGTAAAGAATGGCCTGATGACAGAGCCCGAATCCACCAATCACAACGACGGAAGCTGGAAAGCGGGGTTCTGATTGGCTCGCTGGAATCTGAATGGACGCCGGTCGGGTATTTATCGTACTCGCGGGATTAGTCGGAAAGATCTTAAAGAGACTTGTTTCTATTATTGATTTTTGGTTTGAAGTTAATGTCGCTGGAGGAAGGTTATCCGGTGGAATCTCTCTCTCTCTCTCTCTCTCTCTCTCTCTCTCTCTCTCTCTCTCTCTCTCTCTCTCTCTCTCTCTCTCTCTCTCTCTCTCTCTCTCTCTCTCTGTGTGTGTGCGTGTGCTTGTGTGTGTGTGTGTGTACATGTGTGTGTGTGTGTGTGTGTGTGTGTATATATATATATATATATATATATATATATATATATATATATATATATATATATATATATATATATATATATATATATATATATATATATATATATATATATATATATATATATATATAATATCCACATTTAGATATAGCATATATCTATGTCTATATATCTATATCTATGAATTATATATTCCTCTTCCACTTCCTCTCCTTCTCCCTCTCTCTCTCCTTATCTCCACTTCATCTTTTCCACATCTCTTTTTCCCCCTCTCATCCTCCCAACCCTTCCTCCCCCTCCCTCCCCTATCTTCCTCCCCTCTCTCCCTTCCTATCTTCCTCCCCCCCCACCCCCTCCCACGCCTCCCGCGACCGCCGCCATCTTGGAAAAAAAAGCGAAGGAGGGAGAGCGTAGTTGTCTCCAACCGTCTTTCTACGTCGTCGTCTTCCGCGCGATCCGTGTCCACCTCCGCGAATATTTTTCCTCCGCGAATATTTTTTCTCTTTCAGTGACTATTTTTCTCTTTCAGCGACTATTTTTCCTCCGCGAATATTTTTCTCTTTGAGGGAATATTTTCTCTTTTAGCGAATATTTTTCCTCCGCGAATATTTATCATTTTCAGCGAATATTTTTCTCTTTCAGCGATTTTTTTTCTCTTTCAGCGAATATTTTTCCTCCGCGAATTTTCTTCTCTTTCAGCGAATATTTTTCCTCCGCGAATATTTTTCTCTTTCAGCGAATATATTTCCTCCGCGAATATTTATCATTTTCAGCGAATATTTTTCCTCCGCGAATTTTCTTCTCTTTCAGCGAATATTTTTCCTCCGCGATTTTTTTTTTTCTCTTTCAGCGAATATTTTTCCTCTGCGAATATTTTTCTCTCAGCGAATGTCGTCATATCATGGTCTTAGAAGCGTCGATTTTAACGCGAAAAAAATGAGTGATTTCCGAGACGAGAGAACTGAAGCATCCACCGTTAGGCCTTGGAGAGTTAGGCCGAGAAAAAGAGGAGGAAGTTGTGTATGGAGGGGATGAGGGGTAGTAGGGGGGGTAAGGGTGGGGGAAGGGGGGGTGGGTGGGATGTATAGGCCTACTTCTCCCCTTCCGGTACGATCTTTCTGACAGTTTGCATCTGTCATCGTAAGAAAATGGGGGTAAGATAACCGATAAGATAATATCTTCTCCATTAAATTATGACACATGTTCTTTCTTTCTCTCTCTCTTTCTCTCTCTCTCTCTCTCTCTCTCTCTCTCTCTCTCTCTCTCTCTCTCTCTCTCTCTTCTTCTCTCTCTTGTTACTCTATTCTCCTTTTCTTCTTACGCTGCCTCCTCTTCTCCTACAAACCTCGTCTTGTGATCTCATTCTTTCTCGCGCATTTTCTTCCCCTCATTCTCCCCTCATAATTTTCCTCCCCTCGCTCACACATCATATTTCCTAACCAAACATTCGCAGTTTTCATAACCCAATCTCATAATCTATTTATCCCCGCGCCTTTTTTTTACTCTAATTGTCCCTCTCTTTAGTTCCCCTTTCCCCTCTTCTTCCTTTTCCCTGTCTTTAGTTCCCCTTTCCCTCTTCTTCCTTGTCCCTCTCTTTAGTTCCCCTTTCCCCTCTTCTTCCTTGTCCCTGTCTTTAGTTCCCCTTTCCCTCTTCTTCCTTGTCCCTCTCTTTAGTTCCCCTTTCCCCTCTTCTTCCTTTCTGGATATCGGTTTTCCCCTTCTTCGGCCCTCCCTCTTCCTCTCCCCTCCCCACACCCTTTCCCCTCCCCTCCCACCCCTTGTCCCATACAACAAGCATACAAAGTTGTTATTTTTTTCTTTTATTCTTTCTTTGGTGTCATTCGGGTACAAAATTCAGTGCCATCCTATGACAACATTTTCCTGGTGTCAACTCCATTGCAAAAGATGCAGTCATGCAAGAATCTTGATCAAAAGGGAGGGCGAAATATAGTGCAATGTAATGGGGTTGTGTATGTGAGGGGCTGAGTGTGTGTGTGTGTGTGTGTGTGTGTGTGTGTGTGTGTGTGTGTGTGTGTGTGTGTGTGTGTGTGTGTGTGTGTGTGTGTGTGTGTGTGTGTGTGTGTGTGTGCGCGTGTGCGTGCGCGTGTGTGTGTGCATGTTAACATACGAATGCTTGCGTGCGTGCGTGCGTGGGCGTACGTATGCGTGCGTGCATGTGTGCATACAAGCCTCCGTGCGTGCTAACGTTTGCGCGAATATGCGTGTACATATTTGCTTGTTTACGTCTCTATATCCGCCCTCGTGTCCGAATGCGTGCGCGTGTGTGAGACTCGGGCGGGCACTGCACCAGCTGGCCCCTTCATAATGCACCACCTGGCACGTGTAATGACAAGCCGCTGTTTACGTTATCCGGTGGGAGGGCCCGGGACCTCGGTTTGTTTGTCTGTCAAAGGGGATAGGGGTGGGTGGAGGAGGGGTGGGGGAGGGACGGAAGGAAGAGGAGAGGATGGAGGAAGGGTGGGGAAGGGGTGAGGGAGGGAGGGAAGGAAGAGGGAGGGATGGAGGAAGGGTGGGGGGAAGGGGTTAGGGGAGGGATGGAAGGAAGAGGGGAGGATGGAAGGACCGGAGATGTGGGAGGAAGGGACTCAGGGAGTGGGTGGATGGAGTGGATGAGGGACGGCGGGTGGAGGGAAGGAGGGAGAGAGGGGCGGACGTGAGTTTGAGGGGAAGGGGGGTGTGGAGGATAGAGGGACGAGGGAGGGAGGGAGGGAGGGAGGGACGTGGGGTGGAAGGAGACAGGAGGCTGGAGGAGGGAATGGAGCGGCAGGAGAGAGAGATGAGGGATGTTAGAGAGAAGGAGGAGGGGCGGGGGAGGGAGAGATGAGGGAGGGATGGAGGGAGGGAGGGAGGGACAGCCGGACGGACTTACGTGGGTGGAGAGACAGCGGATGGAAGAAGGAATGAGGGAGAGGGAAGAGAGGAGAGACGAAGGGGAGAAGCGAATGAGGCAATCAAAGTAGTGGTGGATGAAGGAGGGGGTGGAGGGAGGGGGAAGGAGGACTAATGAGACAGTTTAAACACCATGAAAGTTATTCGGAAAAAAAAACAGAATGACTCCTTAAAACCTAAAAGAAAATATACAGGTAAATAGGCCTATACGTGTGTATGACATTGAAAAAAAAATAAAAACAAAAATAAGTACCTGAATGGACGAGTAAATAAGAATGATCGCCTCATTTGAGAAGAGAAAAGGAGAGGGAATAAAAGGCGTGGGAGACATAACGAAGAACTGCGGGGAGAGTCGGTGACTACACACTTCGAGCGAGTTCAAATAAACAGAGCAACTGAACCCAAGTCCCGTTTAAGAGAAGGTCGACCTGAACCTGTCTGCAACACCTCCCCCCCCGCATCCCTCCCTCTAGCCCCTCCCCTCTCGCCTCTCTCCTCTTCTCTTCCCTCGCGTCTCCTTCACTTCCTCTCCCCTCTCCCCTCTCGTTAGTCACCTCTTCTCTCTTCTATTCTCTCTCTAACTATTTTCTCTTCCTTCTATCTTCTCTCCTATCTCCTCTTCTCTTCCCTCCCTGTTTCCTTTCCTTTCCCCTCCCTTCTCACTTCTCGCCAGTCACATTTTCTCTCTTCACTTCTTTCTCTAATTATTTTCTCTTTTTCTCTCCTCTCTTCTCTTCTCTTCTCCTCTCTCTCCCCTCCTGTTCCTCCTTCCCCTACCTCTTCCCTCTCACCTTCTCATGTTAGTCATATCTCACTTCTGTTCTCTCTGGTGCAGTTTCCCCCTCACTCCTCTCTATATTCCTTCTCTCTTCCTCTCTCACTCCCTTCCCTCACCTGTTCCTTCTCTCCCTCCTCCCCTTTTCACCTCTCTCTCTCTCTCTCTTTCTTCCCCTTTCTTCCCCTGTCACCTTTCTCCTCCTCTCCTTCTTCCCCTTTCTTCCCCTCTCACCTTTCTCCTCCTGTCTCCCCTCTCACCAGTCACCTCCCTCCTTCCCTCCCCTCCCTTCCCCTCTCACCCCTTACCCCTCACATTTACCCTCCCCCTCTCCCCTCTTCCCAAGGCAGTAAGGAGGGGTGCGGAGGTAAAGTAGAGAAGGTTGGGGGCGGGGGTAAGGGAGGAAAGTGTGTGTGTGGGGGGGGGGGGGGCGGGGAATAAAGAGGAGGGGGGTAAGAAAGAGGTGGGTAAGAAGAGGAAAGAGCAAGAGTAAGAAAGAGAGGGGTAAGGAGAAGAGGCTAAAGAGCGGATAGCGGAGAGTAGGGAGAGGGGAGGGAGGTGGGGAAAAGGGAGGGAGGGGAAGGGGGAGGGGAGGGAGAGGGGGGGGTCGTGAGATACACAAACTCAGCCTGTGCTCTGTGCTCTTCGCCTCGCCTTGAGGTAAGACATGAAAATTGTGTTATGGGGAAGTTTGTGAACAGCGAAGAAGTTAAGAAACTGGTGAAGACATCTTGTTTCCCTCGGTGACTAAGGAAGGGGAGAGAGAAATGAAGAAATATGGAGGGGGAATGAATAATAGGATGGGGAAGGGAGGATAGAGATGAGAGGTAGGGATGCGAGAAGAGAAATGAAGAAATATGGAAGGGAAATGAATAATAGGATGGAGAAGGGAGGATAGAGATGAGAGGTAGGGATGTGAGAAGAGAAATGAAGAAATATGGAAGGGAAATGAATAATAGGATGGGAAAGGGAGGATAGAGATGAGAGGTAGGGATGTGAGAAGAGAAATGAAGAAATATGGAAGGGAAATGAATAATAGGATGGGGAAGGGAGGATAAAGATGAGAGGTAGGGATGTGAGAAGAGAAATGAAGAAATATGGAAGGGAAATGGATAACATGAAGAAGGGAGGAAGGGAGGACGTGAGAAGAGAAACGAAGAAATATAGAAGGCAAATTAACAATAGGGTGAAGAAGGGAGGATAGAGGTGGGAGGAAGGGAGGATGTGAGAAGAGGATGAGAAGCAAGAGGAACAGGTCGAAGGATAGACAGGAAAGAGAATAAGGGAGGACGAAGGAGAGATAAGACAAATGAAGATGAAGACGAAGAGATCGTGAAAAAACAAGGAAAATCAACTTTAAACATTAGCCACTGTAAAGAAAGACACACACACACACACACACAC